>NW_027522424.1:212398-233492 GCF_052094955.1 Ictidomys tridecemlineatus
AGATAGAACGTGAAACTGCTTTATTGTGTCAAGTTTCAAAGAGGTAGCACAAACCGTGTTTGATTTATAATTCCAAATACATGTATCCCTATTAGGAGAAAACAGAGTGAAATGTAAAGATGAAAACGGTTACTGCAAACGAACGTTTTAACCTAGAAGAACGAAATTTGGTGAGCCAAGTGGTTTTGGTGTACTGATCATTACCTGACAAAATCATCAAGCTGGGTGCAAAAATGTTTGCTGAGATTTCAGGCAACTCGTTTTTTGGAAGCTTGGCAACCCCTTTCCATGAAAGTGATTTTTGCCAGTCTCTGCTTAGGGCTACATCAACAGCAAACAAACCATAGAGATTGAAGTTGAAACTGCTTTATTGTGTCAAGTTTCAAAGAGCTAGCACAACCCGTGTTTGATATAGAGTTCCAAATACATGTATCACTATAGGAAAAAACAGAGTGAAACCTAAAAATGAAAACGGTTACTGCAAACGAATGATTTAACATAGAAGAACGAAATTTGGTGAGCCAAGTGGTTTTGGTGTACTGATCATTACCTGAAAGAATCATCAAGATTGGGTGAAAAAAATGTTTGCTGAGATTTAAGGCAACTCGTAGTTTTTTGGAAGCTTGGCAACCCCTTTCCATGAAAGTGATTTTCACCAGTCTCTGCTTAGGGCTACATCAACAGCAAACAAACCATAGAGATAGGAACTTGAAACTGCTTTATTGTGTCAAGTTTCAAAGAGCTAGCACAAACCGTGTTTGATTTAGAGTTCCAAATACATGTATCCCTATAGGAGAAAACAGAGTGAAACCTAAAAATGAAAACAGTTACTGCAAACGAAAGGTTTAACCTAGAAGAACAAAATTTGGTTAGTCAAGTGGTTTTGGTGTACTGATCGTTTACCTGAGAGAATCATGAAGATTGGGTGAAAAAATGTTTGCTGAGATTTCAGGCAACTCGTAGTTTTTTGGAAGCTTGGCAACCCCTTTCCATGAAAGTGATTTTCGCCAGTCTCTGCTTAGGGCTACATCAACAGCAAACAAACCATTGAGATAGAACTTGAAACTGCTTTATTGTGTCAAATTTCAAAGAGCTAGCACAAACCGTGTTTGATTTATAATTCCAAATACATGTATCCCTATAGGAGAAAACAGAGTGAAACCTAAAGATGAAAACGGTTACTGCAAACGAACGGTTTAACCTAGAAGAACGAAATTTGGTGAGCCAAGTGGTTTTGGTGTACTGATCATTACCTGACAGAATCATCAAGCTGGGTGAAAAAATGTTTGCTGAGATTTCAGCAACTCGTAGTTTTTTGGAAGCTTGGCAACCCTTTTCCATGAAAGTGATTTTCGCCAGTCTCTGCTTAGGGCTACATCAACAGCAAACAAACCGTAGAGATAGAACTTGAAACTGCTTTATTGTGTCAAGTTTCAAAGAGCTAGCAGAAACCGTGTTTGATTAAGAGTTCCAAATACATGTATCCCTATAGGAGAAAAGAGAGTGAAACCTAAAAATGAAAACGGTTACTGCAAACGAATGGTTAAACCTAGATAAACGAAATTTGGTGAGCCAAGTGGTTTTGGTGTACTGATCATTACCTGCAAGAATCATCAAGATGGGGTGAAAAAATGTTTGCTGAGATTTCAGGCAACTCGTAGTTTTTTGGAGGCTTGGCAACAACTTTCCATGAAAGTGATTTTCGCCAGTCTCTGCTTAGGGCTACATCAACAGAAAACAAACCATAGAGATAGAACGTGAAACTGCTTTATTGTGTCAAATTTCAAAGAGCTAGCACAAACCGTGTTTGATTTATAATTCCAAATACATGTATCCCTATAGAAGAAAACAGAGTGAAACCTAAAGATGAAAACGGTTTCTGCAAACGAATGGTTTAACCTAGAAGAACGAAATTTGGTGAGCCAAGTGGTTTTGGTGTACTGGTAATTACCTGAAAGAATCATCAAGATTGGGTGAAAAAATGTTTGCTGAGATTTCAGGCAACTCGTTTTTTGGAAGCTTGGCAACCCCTTTCCATGAAAGTGATTTTCACCAGTCTATGCTTAGGGCTACAACAACAGCAAACAAACCATACAGATAGAACTTGAAACGGCTTTATTGTGTCAACTTTCAAAGAGCTAGCACAAACCGTGTTTGATTTAGAGTTCCAAATACATGCATCCCTATAGGAGAAAACAGAGTGAAACCTAAAAATGAAAATGGTTACTGCAAACGAACGGTTTAACCTAGAAGAACGAAATTTGGTGACCCAAGTGGATTTGGTGTACTGATCATTACCTGAAAGAATCATCAAGATTGGGTCAAAAAATGTTTGCTGAGATTTCAGGAAACTCGTAGTTTTCTGGAAGCTTGGCAACCCCTTGCCATGAAAGTGATTTTCGCCAGTCTCTGCTTAGGGCTACATCAACAGCAAACAAACCATAGAGATAGAACTTGAAACTGCTTTATTGTGTCAAGTTTCAAAGAGCTAGCACAAATCGTGTTTCATTTAGAGGTCCAAATACATGTATCCCTATAGGAGAAAACAGAGTGAAACCTAAAAATGAAAACGGTTACTGCAAACGAACTGTTTAACCTAGAAGAACGAAATTTGGTAAGTCAAGTGGTTCTTGTGTACTGATCATTACCTGAAAGAATCATCAAGATTGGGTGAAAAAAAGTTTGCTGAGATTTTAGGCAACTCGTGGTTTTTTGGAAGCTTGGCAACCCCTTTCCATGAAAGTGATTTTCGGCAGTCTCTGCTTAGGGCTCCACCAACAGCAAACAAACCATAGAGATAAAACTTGAAACTGCTTTATTGTGTCAAGTTTCAAAGAGCTAGCACAAACCATGTTTGATTTAGAGTTCCAAACACATGTATCCCTATAGGAGAAAACAGAGTGAAACCTAAAAATGAAAACGGTTACTGCAAACGAACGGTTTAAGATAGAAGAACGAAATTTGGTGAGCCAAGTGGTTTTGGTGTACTGATCATTACCTGAGAGAATCATGAAATTGGGTATAAAAATGTTTGCTGAGATTTCAGGCAACTCGTAGTTTTTTGGAAGCTTGGCAACCCTTTTCCATGAAATTGATTTTCGCCAGTCTCTGCTTAGGGCTACATCAACAGCAAACAAACCATAGAGATAGAACTTGAAACTGCTTTATTGTGTCAAATTTCAAAGAGCTAGAACAAACCGTGTTTGATTTAGAGTTCCAAATACATGTTTCCCTATAGGAGAAAACAGAGTGAAACCTAAAAATGGAAACGGTTACTACAAACGAACGGTTTACCCTAGAAGAACGAAATTTGGTGAGCCAAGTGGTTTTGGTGTACTGATCGTTACCTGAAAGAATCATCAAGATGGGGTGAAAAAATGTTTGATGAGATTTCAGGCAACTCATAGTTTTTTGGAAGCTTGGCAACCCATTTCCATGAAAGTGATTTTCGCCAGTCTCTGCTTAGGGCTACATCAACAGCAAACAAACCATACAGATAGAACTTTAAACTGCTTTATTGTGTCAAGTTTCAAAGAGCTAGCACAAACCGTGTTTGATTTAGAGTTCCAAATACATGTATCCCTATAGGAGAAAACAGAGTGAAACCTAAAAATGAAAACGGTTACTGCAAACGTACGGTTTAACCTAGAAGAACGAAATTTGGTGAGCCAAGTGGTTTTGGTGTACTGATCATTACCTGAAAGAATCATCAAGATTGGGTGAAAAAATGTTTGTTGAGATTTCAGGCAACTTGTAGTTTTTTGGAAGCTTGGCAACAACTTTCCATGAAAGTGATTTTCGCAAGTCTCTGCTTAGGGCTACATCAACAGCAAGCAAACCATAGAGAAAAAACGTGAAACTGCTTTATTGTGTCGAGTTTCAAAGAGCTAGCACAAACCGTGTTAGATTTATAATTTCAAATACATGTATCCCTATATGAGAAAACAGAGTGAAACCTAAAGATGAAAAGGGTTACTGCAAACGAACGGTTTAACCTAGAAGAACGAAATTTGGTGAGCCAAGTGGTTTTGGTGTACTGATCATTACCTGAAAGAATCATCAAGATTGGGTGAAAAAATGTTTGCTGAGATTTCAGGCAACTCGTACTTTTTGGAAGCTTGGCAACCCCATTCCATGAAAGTGATTTTCGCCAGTCTCTGCTTAGGGCTGCATCAACAGCAAACAAACCATAGAGACAGAACTTGAAACTGCTTTATTGTGTCAAGTTTCAAAGAGCTAGCACAAACCGTGTTTGATTTAGAGTTCCATATACATATATCCCTATAGGAGAAAACAGAGTGAAACCTAAAGATGAAAACGGTTACTGCAAATGAACGGTTTAACCTAGAAGAACAAAATTTGGTGAGCCAAGTGATTTTGGTGTACTGATCATTACCTGACAGAATCATCAAGCTGGGTGAAAAAATGTTTGCTGAGAATTCAGGCAACTCGTTTTTTGGAAGCTAGGCAACCCCTTTCCATGAAAGTGATTTTCGCCAGTCTCTGCTTAGGGCTACATCAACAGCAAACAAACCATAGAGATAGAACTTGAAACTGTTTTATTGTGTCAAGTTTCAAAGAGCTAGCACAAACCGTCTTTGATTTAGAGTTCAAAATGCATGTATCCTTATAGGAGAAAACAGAGTGAAACCTAAAAATGAAAACGGTTACTGTAAACGAACGGTTTAACCTAGAAGAACGAAATTTGGTGAGCCAAGTGGTTTTGGTGTACTGATCATTACCTGAAAGAATCATCAAGATTGGGTGAAAAAATGTTTGCTGAGATTTCAGGCAACTCGTAGTTTTTTAAAGGCTTGGCAACAAATTTCAATGAAAGTGATTTTCGGCAGTCTCTTCTTAGTTCAACATGAACAGCAAAAAAAACATAGAGATAGAACGTGAAACTGCTTTATTGTGTCAAATTTCAAAGAGCTAGCACAAACCGTGTTTGATTTATAATTCCAAATACATGTATCCCTATAGGAGAAAACAGAGTGAAACCTAAAGATGAAAACGGATACTGCAAACGAACGGTTTAACCTAGAAGAACGAAATTTGGTGAGCCAAGTGGTTTTGGTGTACTGATCATTACCTGAAAGAATCATCAAGATTGGGTGAAAAAATGTTTGCTGAGATTTCAGGCAACTCGTGTTTTTTTGGAAGCTTGGCAACCCCTTTCAATGAAAGTGATTTTCGACAGTCTCTGCTTAGGGCTACATCAACAGCAAACAAACCATAGAGATAGAACTTGAAACTGCCTTATTATATCAAGTTTCAAAGAGCTAGCACAAACCGTGTTTGATTTAGAGTTCCAAATACATGTATCCCTATAGGAGAAAACAGAGTGAAACCTAAAAATGAAAACGGTTACTGCAAATGAACGATTTAACCTAGAAGAACGAAATTTGGTGAGCCAAGTGGTTTTGGTGTACTGATCGTTACCTGAAAGAATCATCAAGATTGGGTGAAAAAATGTTTGCTGAGATTTCAGGCAACTCGTAGTTTTTTGGAGGCTTGGCAACCCCTTTCCATGAATGATTTTCGCCAGTTTCTGCTTAGTGCTACATCAACAGCAAACAAACCATAGAGATAGAACGTGAAACTGCTTTATTGTGTCAAGTTTAAAAGAGCTAGCAGAAACCGTGTTTAATTTATAATTCCAAATACATGTATTTCTATAGGAGAAAACACAGTGAAACCTAAAGATGAAAACAGTTACTGCAAACGAACGGTTTAACCTAGAAGAACGAAAGTTGGTGAGCCAAGTGGTTTTGGTGTACTGATCATTACCTGAAAGAATCATCAAGATTGGGTGAAAAAATGTTTGCTGAGATTTCAGGCAACTCGTAGTTTTTTGGATGCTTGGCAACCCCTTTTCATGAAAGTGATTTTCGGCAGTCTCTGCTTAGGGCTACATCAACAGCAAACAAACCATAGAGATAGAACGTGAAACTGCTTTCTTGTGTCAAGTTTCAAAGAGCTAGCACAAACCGTGTTTGATTTATAATCCCAAATACATGTATCCCTATAGGAGAAAACAGAGTGAAACCTAATGATGTAAACGGTTACTGCAAACGAACGGTTTAACCTAGAAGAAAGAAATTTGGTGAACCAAATGGTTTTGGTGTACTGATCATTACCTGAAAGAATCATCAAGATGGGGTGAAAAAATGTTTGCTGAGATTTCAGGCAACTCGTAGTTTTTTGGAAGCTTGGCAACCCCTTTCCATGAAAGTGATTTTCGCCAGTCTCTGCTTAGGGCTACATCATCAGCAAACAAACCATAGAGATAGAACTTGAAACTGCTTTATTGTGTCAAGTTTCAAAGAGCTAGCACAAACCGTGTTTCATTTAGAGTTTCAAATACATGTATCCTTATAGGAGAAAACAGAGTGAAACCTAAAAATGTAAACCTTTACTGGAAACGAACGATTTAACCTAGAAGAACGAAATTTGGTGAGCCAAGTGGTTTTGGTGTACTGATCATTACCTGAAAGAATCATCAAGATTGGGTGAAAAAAATGTTTGTTGAGATTTCAGGCAACTCGTACTTTTTTGGAAGCTTGGCAACCCCTTTCCATGAAAGTGATTTTCGCCAGTCTCTGCTTAGGGCTACATCAACAGCAAACAAACCATACAGATAGAACTTGAAACTGCTTTATTGTGTCAAGTTTCAAAGAGCTAGCACAAGCCGTATTTGATTTAGAGTTCCAAATACATGTATCCCTATAGGAGAAAACAGAGTGAAACCTAAAAATGAAAACGGTTACTGCAAACGAACGGCTTCACCTAGAAGAACGAAATTTGGTGAGCCAAGTGGTTTTGGTGTACTGATCATTACCTGAAAGAATCATCAAGATTGGGTGAAAAAAATGTTTGCTGAGATTTCAGGCAACTCGTAGTTTTTTGGAAGCTTGGCAACCCCTTTCCATGAAAGTGATTTTCGCCAGTCTGTTCTTAGGGCTACATCAACAGCAAACAAACCATAGAGATATAACGTGAAACTGCTTTATTGTGTCAAGTTTCAAAGAGCTAGCACAAACCGTGTTTGATTTATAATCCCAAACACATGTATCCCTATAGGAGAAAACAGAGTGAAACCTAAAGATGTAATCGGTTACTGCAAACGAACGGTTTTACCTAGAAGAAAGAAATTTGGTGAGCCAAGTGGTTTTGGTGTACTGATCATTACCTGAAAGAATCATCAAGATTGGGTGAAAAAATTTTTGCTGAGATTTCAGGCAACTCGTAGTTTTTTGGAGGCTTGGCAACCCCTTTCCATGAAAGTGATTTTCGCCAGTCTCTGCTTAGGGCTACATCAACAGCAAACAAACCATACAGATAGAACTTGAAACTGCTTTATTGTTTCAAGTTTCAAAGAGCTAGCACAAACCGTGTTTGATTTAGAGTTCCAAATACATGTATTCCTATAGGAGATAACAGAGTGAAACCTAAAAATGAAAACGGTTACTGCAAACGAACGGTTTAACCTAGAAGAACGAAATTTGGTGAGCCAAGTGGTTTTGGTGTACTGATCATTACCTGAAAGAATCATCAAGATTGGGTGAAAAAAATGTTTGCTGAGATTTCAGGCAACTCGTAGTTTTTTGGAAGCTTGGCAACCCCTTTCCATGAAAGTGATTTTCGCCAGTCTCTGCTTAGGGCTACATCAACAGGAAACAAAACATAGAGATAGAACGTGAAACTGCTTTATTGTGTCAAGTTTCAAAGAGCTAGCACAAACCGTGTTTGATGTATAATCCCAAATACATGTATCCCTATAGGAGAAAACAGAGTGAAACCTAAAGATGTAAACGGTTACTGCAAACGAACGGTTTAACCTACAAGAAAGAAATTTGTTGAGCCAAGTGGTTTTGGTGTACAGATCATTACCTGAAAGAATCATCAAGATTGGGTGAAAAAATGTTTGCTGAGATTTCAGGCAACTCGTAGTTTTTTAGAAGCTTGGCAACCCCTTTCCATGAAAGTGATTTTCGCCAGTCTCTGCTTAGGGCTACATCAACAGCAAACAAACCATAGAGATAGAAGTTGAAACTGCTTTATTGTGTCAAGTTTCAAAGAGGTAGCACAAACCGTGTTTGATTTAGAGTTCCAAATACACGTATCCCTATAGGAGAAAACAGAGTAAAACGTAAAAATGAAAACGTTTACTGCAAACGAACGATTTAACCTAGAAAAACGAAATTTGGTGAGCCAAGTAGTTTTGGTGTACTGATCATTACCTGAAAGAATCATCAAGTTTGGGTGAAAAAATGTTTGCTGAGATTTCAGGCAACTCGTAGTTTTTTGGAAGCTTGTCAACCCCTTTCCATGAAAGTGATTTTCGCCAGTCTCTGCTTAGGGCTACATCAACAGCAAACAAACCATAGAGATAGAACTTGAAACTGCTATATTGTGTCAAGTTTCAAAGAGCTAGCACAAACCGTGTTTGATTTAGAGTTCCAAATACATGTATCCCTATAGGAGATAACAGAGTGAAACCTAAAAATAAAAACGGTTACTGTAAACGAACGGTTTAACCTAGAAGAACGAAATTTGGTGAGCCAAGTGCATTTGGTGTATTGATCATTACCTGAAAGAATCATCAAGATTGGGTGAAAAAATGTTTGCTGAGATTTCAGGCAACTCGTAGTTTTTTGGAAGCTTGGCAACCCCTTTCCATTAAAGTGATTTTCGCCAGTCTCTGCTTAGGGCTACATCAACAGCAAACATTCCATACAGATAGAACTTGAAACTGCTTTATTGTGTCAAGTTTCAAAGAGCTAGCACAAACCGTGTTTGATTTAGAGTTCCAAATACATGTATCCCTATAGGAGAAAACAGAGTGAAACCTAAAAATGAAAACGGTTACTTCAAACGAACGGTTTAACCTAGAAGAACGAAATTTGGTGAGCCAAGTGGTTTTGGTGTACTGATCGTTACCTGAAACAATCATCAAGATTGGGTGAAAAAATGTTTGCTGAGATTTCAGGCAACTCGTAGTTTTTTAAAGGCTTGGCAACCCCTTTCCATTAAAGTGATTTTCGCCAGTCTCTGCTTAGGGCTACATCAACAGCAAACAAACCATAGAGATAGAACTTGAAACTGCTTTATTGTGTCAAGTTTCAAAGAGCTAGCACAAACCGTGTTTGATTTAGAGTTCCAAATACATGTATCCCTATAGGAGATAACAGAGTGAAACCTAAAAATGAAAACGGTTACTTCAAACGAACGGTTTAACCTAGAAAAACGAAATTTGGTGAGCCAAGTGGTTTTGGTGTACTGATCGTTACCTGAAAGAATCATCCAGATGGGGTGAAAAAATGTTTGCTGAGACTTAAGACAACTCGTAGTTTTTTGGATACTTGGCAAACCCTTTCCATGAAAGTGATTTTCGCCAGTCTCTTCTTAGGGCTACATCAAAAGCAAACAAACCATAGAGATAGAACGTGAAACTGCTTTATTTTGTCAAGTTTCAAAGAGCTAGCACAAACCGTGTTTGATGTATAATCCCAAATACATGTATCCCTATAGGAGAAAACAGAGTGAAACCTAAAGATGTAAACGGTTACTGCAAACGAACGATTTAACCTAGAAGAAAGAAATTTGATGAGCCAAGTGGTTTTGGTGTACTGATCATTACCTGAAAGAATCATCAAGATTGGGTGAAAAAATGTTTGCTGAGATTTCAGGCAACTCATAGTTTTTTGGAAGCTTGGCAACCCCTTTCCATGAAAGTGATTTTCGCCAGTCTCTGCTTAGGGCTACATCAACAGCAAACAAACCATAGAGTTAGAACTTGAAACTGCTTTATTGTGTCAAGTTTCAAAGAGCTAGCACAAATCGTGTTTGATGTATAATCCCAAATACATGTATCCCTATAGGAGAAAACAGAGTGAAACCTAAAAATGAAAACGGTTCCTGCAAATGAACGGTTTAACCTAGAAGAACGAAATTTGGTGAGCCAAGTGGTTTTGGTGTAGTGATCATTACCTGAAAGAATCATCAAGATGGGGTGAAAAAATGTTTGCTGAGATTTCAGGCAACTCGTAGTTTTTTGGAAGCTTGGCAACCCCTTTCCATGAAAGAGATTTTCGCCAGTCACTGCTTAGGGCTACATCAACAGCAAACAAACCATAGACATAAAACATGAAACTGCTTTATTGTGTCAAGTTACAAAGAGCTAGCACAAACCGTGTTTGATTTAGAGTTCCAAATACATGTATCCCTATAGGAGAAAACAGAGTGAAACCTAAAAATGAAAACGGTTACTGCAAACAACGGTTTAACCTAGAAGAACGAAATTTGGTGAGCCATATGGTTTTGGTGTACTGATCATTACCTGAAAGAATCATCAAGATCGGGTAAAAAAATGTTCGCTGAGATTTCAAGCAACTCGTAGTTTTTTGGAGGCTTGGCAACCCCTTTCCATGGAAGTGATTTTCGCCAGTCTCTGCTTAGGGCTACATCAACAGCAAACAAACCATACAGATAGAACTTGAAACTGCTTTATTGTGTCAAGTTTCAAAGAGCTAGCACAAACCGTGTTTGATTTAGAGTTCCAAATACATGTATCCCTATAGGAGATAACAGAGTGAAACCTAAAAATGAAAACGGTTACTGCAAACGAACGGTTTAACCTAGAAGAACGAAATTTGGTGAGCCAAGTGGTTTTGGTGTACTGATCATTACCTGAAAAAATCATCAAGATTGGGTGAAAAAAATGTTTGCTGAGATTTCAGGCAACTCGTAGTTTTTTGGAAGCTTGGCAACCCCTTTCCATGAAAGTGATTTTCGCCTGTCTCTGCTTAGGGCTAAATCAACAGGAAACAAACCATAGAGTTAGAACGTGAAACTGCTTTAGTGTGTCAAGTTTCAAAGAGCTAGCACAAATCGTGTTTGATGTATAATCCCAAATACATGTATCCCTATAGGAGAAAACAGAGTGAAACCTAAAGATGTAAACGGTTACTGCAAACGAACGATTTAACCTCGAAAAACGAAATTTGGTGAGCCAAGTAGTTTTGGTGTACTGACCATTACCTGAAAGAATCATCAAGTTTGG
The DNA here is from genome assembly GCF_052094955.1 of Ictidomys tridecemlineatus. Lineage (NCBI taxonomy): Eukaryota > Metazoa > Chordata > Mammalia > Rodentia > Sciuridae > Ictidomys > Ictidomys tridecemlineatus. The sequence continues at coordinate 223,464 of NW_027522424.1, forward strand.
GTGAAAAAATATTTGCTGAGATTTCAGGCAACTCGTAGTTTTTTGGAAGCTTTGCAACCCCTTTCCATGAAAGTGATTTTCGCCAGTCTCTGCTTAGGGCTACATCAACAGCAAACAAACCATAGAGATAGAACTTGAAACTGCTATATTGTGTCAAGTTTCAAAGAGCTAGCACAAACCGCGTTTGATTTAGAGTTCCAAATACATGTATCCCTATAAGAGATAACAGAGTGAAACCTAAAAATGAAAACGGTTACTGCAAACGAACGGTTTAACCTAGAAGAACGAAATTTGGTGAGCCAAGTGGTTTTGGTGTACTGATCGTTACCTGAAAGAATCATCAAGATGGTTTGAAAAAATGTTTACTGAGATTTCAGGAAACTCGTAGTTTTTTTGGATGCTTGGCAACCCCTTTCCATGAAAGTGATTTTCGCCAGTCTCTGCTTAGGGCTACATCAACAGCAAACAAACCATAGAGATAGAACTTGAAACTGCTTTATTGTGTCAAGTTTCAAAGAGCTAGCACAAACCGTGTTTGATTTAGAGTTCTGAATACATGTATCCCTATAAAAGAAAACAGAGTGAAACCTAAAAATGAAAACGGTTACTGCAACGGAACTGTTTCACCTAGAGAAACGAAATTTGGTGAGCCAAGTGGTTTTTGTGTACTGATCATTACCTGAAAGAATTATCAAGATTGGGTGAAAAACATGTTTGCTGAGATTTCAGGCAACTCAGAGTTTTTTGGAATCTTGGCAACCCCTTTCCATGAAAGTGATTTTCGCCAGTCTCTGCTTAAGGCTACATCAACAGCAAACAAACCATTGAGATAGAACATGAAACTGCTTTATTGTGTCAAGTTTCAAAGAGCTAGCACAAACTGTGTTTGATTTAGAGTTCCAAATACATGTATCCCTATAGGAGAAAACAGAGTGAAACCTAAAAATGAAAACGGTTACTGCAAACGAACGGTTTAACCTAGAAGAACGAAATTTGGTTAGCCTAGTGGTTTTGGTGTAGTGATCATTACCTGAAAGAATCATCAAGATTGGGAGAAAAAATCTTTGCTGAGATTACAAGAAACTCTTAGTTTTTTGGAAGCTTGGCCACCCCTTTCCATGAAAGAGATTTTCGCCACTCTCTGCTTAGGGCTACATCAACAGCAAACAAACCATAGAGATAGAACTTGAAAGTACTTTATTGTGTCAAGTATCAAAGACCTAGCACAAACCTTGTTTGATTTAGAGTTCCAAACACATGTATCCCTATAGGAGAAAACAGAGTGAAACCTAAAAATGAAAACGGTTACTGCAAACGAACGGTTTAAACTAGAAGAACGAAATTTGGTGAGCCAAGCGGTTTTGCTGTACTGATCATTACCTGAAAGAAACATCAAGATTGGGTCAAAAAGTGTTTGCTGAGATTTCAGGCAACTGGTAGTTTTTTGGAAGCTTGGCAACCTTTTTCCATGAAAGTGATTTTCGCCAGTCTCTGCTTAGGGCTACATCAACAGTAATCAAACCATAGAGATAAAAAGTGAAACTGCTTTTTTTGTGTCAACTTTCAAAGAGCTTGCAAAAACCGTGTTTGATTTAGAGTTCCAAATACATGTATCCCTATAGGAGAAAACAGAGTGAAAACTAAAAATGAAAATGGTTACTGCAAACAAAGGGTTTAACCTAGAAGAACGAAATTTGGTGAGCTAAGTGGTTTTGGTGTACTGATCATTATCTGAAAGAATCATCAAGATTGGGTGAAAAAATGTTTGCTGAGATTTCAGGCAACTCTAGTTTTTGGAAGCTTGGCAACCCCTTTCCATGAAAGTGATTTTCGCCAGTCTCTGCTTAGGGCTACATCAACAGCAAGCAAACCATAGAGATAGAACTTTAAACTGCTTTATTGTGTCAACTTTCAAAGAGCTTGCACAAACCGTGTTTGATTTAAAGTTCCAAATACATGTATCCCTATAGGAGAAAACAGAGTGAAACCTAAAAATGAAAACGGTAATGTAAACGAACGGTTTAAACTAGAATAACGAAATTTGGTGAGCCAAGTGGTTTTGGTGTACTGATCATTATCTGAAAGAATCATCAAGAATGGGTAAAAAAATATTTGCTGAGATTTCAGGCATATCATACTTTTATAAAAGCTTGGCAAGCCCTTTCAATGAAAGTGATTTTCGCCAGTCGCTGCTTAGGGTTACATCGACAGCAAACAAACCATAGAGATAGAACTTGATACTGCTTTATTGTGTCATGTTTCAAAGAGCTAGCACAAACCGCGTTTGATTTAGAGTTCCAAATACATGTATCCCTATAGGAGAAAAAAGAGTGAAACCTAAAAATGAAAACGGTTAATGCAAACGAACGGTTTAACCTAGAAGAACGAAATTTGGTGAACAAAGTGGTTTTGGTGTACTGATCATTACCTGAAAGTATCATCATGATTGGGTGAAAAAATGTTTGCTGAGATTTCAGGCAACTCGTAGTTTTTTGGAAGCTTGGCAACCCCTTTCCATGAAAGTGATTTTCGCCAGTCTCTGCTTAGGGCTACATCAACAGCAAGCAAACCATAGAGATAGAACTTTAAAAAGCTTTATTTTGTCAACTTTCAAAGAGCTTGCACAAACCGTGTTTGATTTAAAGTTCCAAATACATGTATCCATATAGGAGAAAACAGACTGAAACCTAAAAATGAAAACGGTAATGTTAACGAACGGTTTAAACTAGAAGAACGAAATTTGGTGAGCCAAGTGGTTTTGGTGTACTGATCATTATCTGAAAGAATCATCAAGAATGGGTAAAAAAATATTTGCTGAGATTTCAGGCATATCATACTTTTATAAAATCTTGGCAAGCCCTTTCAATGAAAGTGATTTTCGCCAGTCGCTGCTTAGGGCTACATCGACAGCAAACAAACCATAGAGATAGAACTTGAAACTGCTTTATTGTGTCAAGTTTCAAAGAGCTAGCACAAACCGCGTTTGATTTAGAGTTCCAAATACATGTATCCCTATAGGAGAAAAAAGAGTGAAACCTAAAAATGAAAACGGTTAATGCAAACGAACGGTTTAACCTAGAAGAACGAAATTTGGTGAACAAAGTGGTTTTGGTGTACTAATCATTACCTGAAAGAATCATCAAGATTGGGTGAAAAAATGTTTGCTGAGATTTCAGGCAACTCTAGTTTTTGGAAGCTTGGCAACCCCTTTCCATTAAAGTGATTTTCGCCAGTCTCTGCTTAGGGCTACATCAACAGCAAGCAAACCATAGAGATAGAACTTTAAACTGCTTTATTGTGTCAACTTTCAAAGAGCTTGCACAACCGTGTTTGATTTAAAGTTCCAAATACATGTATCCCTATAGGAGAAAACAGAGTGAAACCTAAAAATGAAAACGGTAATGTAAACGAACGGTTAAACTAGAAGAACGAAATTTGGTGAGCCAAGTGGTTTTGGTGTACTGATCATTATCTGAAAGAATCATCAAGAATGGGTAAAAAAATATTTGCTGAGATTTCAGTCATATCATACTTTTATAAAAGCTTGGCAAGCCCTTTCAATGAAAGTGATTTTCGCCAGTCGCTGCTTAGGGCTACATCGACAGCAAACAAACCATAGAGATAGAACTTGAAACTGCTTTATTGTGTCAAGTTTCAAAGAGCTAGCACAAACCGCGTTTGATTTAGAGTTCAAATACATGTATCCCTATAGGAGAAAACAGAGTAACACCTAAAGATGAAAACGGTTACTGCAAACGAACGGTTTCTCCTAGAAGAACGAAATTTGGTGAGCCAAGTGGTTTTGGTGTACTGATAATTACCTGAAAGAATCATCAAGATTGGGTGAAAAAATGTTTGCTGAGATTTCAGGAAACTCGTTTTTTGGAAGCTTGGCAACCCCTTTCCATGAAAGTGATTTTCACCAGTCTCTGCTTAGGGCTACATCAACACCAAACAAACCATACAGATAGAACTTGAAACTGCTTTATTGTGTCAAGTTTCAAAGAGGTAGCACAAACCGTTTTTGATTCAGAGTTCCAAATGCATGTATCCTTATAGGAGAAAACAGAGTGAAACCTAAAAATGAAACGGTTACTGCAAATGAACGATTTAACCTAGAAGAACGAAATTTGGTGAGCCAAGTGGTTTTGGTGTACTGATCATTACCTGAAAGAATCATCAATTTTGTGAAAAAAAAGATTTCAGGCAACTCGTACTTTTTTGGAGGCTTGGCAACAACTTTCCATGAAAGTGATTTTCGCCAGTCTCTCCTTAGGGGCTACATCAACAGCAAACAAACCATAGAGATAGAACGTGAAACTGCCTTTATTGTGTCAAATTTCAAAGAGCTAGCACAAACCGTGTTTGATTTATAATTCCAAATACATGTATCCCTATAGGAGAAAACAGAGTGAAACCTAAAAATGAAACGGTTACTGCAAACGAACGGTTTAACCTAGAAGAACGAATTTGGTGAGCCAAGTGATTTTTGTGTACTGATCATTACCTGACAGTATCATCAAGCTGGGTGAAAAAATGTTTGCTGAGATTTCAGGCAACTCGTTTTTTGGAAGCTTGGCAACCCCTTTCCATGAAAATGATTTTCACCAGTCTCTGGTTAGGGCTACATCAACAGCAAACAAACCATAGAGATAGAACTTGAAACTGCTTTATTGTGTCAAGTTTCAAAGAGCTAGCACAAACCGTGTTTGATTTAGAGTTCCAAATACATGTATCCCTATAGGAGAAAACAGAGTGAAACCTAAAAATGAAAACGGTTACTGCAAACGAACGGTTTAACCTAGAATAACGAAATTTGGTGAGCCAAGTGGTTTTGGTGTACTGATCATTACCTGAGAGAATCATGAAGATTGGGTTGAAAAAATGTTTGCTGAGATTTCAGGCAACTCGTAGTTTTTTGGAAGCTTGGCAACCCTTTTCAATGAAAGTGATTGTCGCCAGTCTCTGCTTAGGGCTACATCAACAGCAAACAAACCATAGATATAGAACTTGAAACTGCTTTATTGTGTCAAGTTTCAAAGAGCTAGCACAAACCGTGTTTGATTTAGAGTTCCAAATACATGTATCCTATAGAAGAAAACAGAGTGAAACCTAAAAATGAAAACAGTTACTGCAAACGAACGGTTTAACCTAGAAGAACGAAATTTGGTGAGCCAAGTGGTTTTGGTGTATTGATCGTTACCTGAAAGAATCCTCAAGATGGGGTGAAAAAATGTTTGCTGAGATTTCAGACAACTCGTAGTTTTTTCAGACAACTCGTTAGTTTTTTGGAAGCTTGGCAACCCCTTTCCATGAATGTGATTTTCGCCAGTCTCTGCTTAGCCTACATCAACAGCAAACAAACCATAGAGATAGAACTTGAAACTGCTTTATTGTGACAAGTTTCAAAGAGCAAGCACAAACCGTGTGTGATTTAGAGTTCCAAATACATGTATCCCTATAGGAGAAAACAGAGTGAACCTAAAAATGAAAACGGTTACTGCAAACGAACGGTTTAACCTAGAAGAACGAAATTTGGTGAGCCAAGTGGTTTTGTGTACTGATCATTACCTGAAAGATCATCAAGATTGGGTGAAAAAATGTTTGCTGAGATTTCAGGCAACTCGTATTTTTTTGGAAGCTTGGCAACCCCTTTCCATGAAAGTGATTTTCGCCAGTCTCTGCTTAGGGCTACATCAACAGCAAACAAACCATAGAGATAGAATGTGAAACTGCTTTATTGTGTCAAATTTCAAAGAGCTAGCACAAACCGTGTTTGATTTATAATTCCAAATACATGTGTCCCTATAGGAGAAAACAGAGTGAAACCTAAAGAGGAAAACGGTTACTGCAAACGAACGGTTTAACCTAGAAGAACGAAATTTGGTGAGCCAAGTGGTTTTGGTGTATTGATCATTACCTGACAGTATCATCAAGCTGGGTGAAAAATGTTTGCTGAGATTTCAGGCAACTCGTTTTTTGGAAGCTTGGCAACCCCTTTCCATGAAAATGATTTTCACCAGTCTCTGCTTAGGGCTACATCAACAGCAAACAAACCATAGAGATAGAACTTGAAACTGCTTTATTGTGTCAAGTTTCAAAGAGCTAGCACAAACCGTGTTTGATTTAGAGTTCCAATACATGTATCCCTATAGGAGAAAACAGAGTGAAACCTAAAAATGAAAACGGTTACTGCAAACGAACGGTTTAACCTAGAATAACGAAATTGGTGAGCCAAGTGGTTTGGTGTACTGATCATTACCTGAGAGAATCATGAAGATTGGGTGAAAAAATGTTTGCTGAGATTTCAGGCAACTCGTAGTTTTTTGAAGCTTGTCAACCCTTTTCAATAAAAGTGATTTTCGCCAGTCTCTGCTTAGGGCTACATCAACAGCAAAAAAACATAGATATAGAACTTGAAACTGCTTTATTGTGTCAAGGTTCAAAGAGCTAGCACAAACCGTGTTTGATTTAGAGTTCCAAATACATGTATCCTATAGGAGAAAACAGAGTGAAACCTAAAAATGAAAACAGTTACTGCAAACGAACGGTTTAACCTAGAAGAAAGAAATTTGGTGAGCCAAGTGGTTTTGGTGTACTGATTGTTACCTGAAAGAATCATCAAGATTGGGTGAAAAAATGTTTGCTGAGATTTCAGGCAACTCGTAGTTTTTGGAAGCTTGGCAACCCCTTTCCATGAAAGTGATTTTCGCCAGTCTCTGCTTAGGACTACATCACAGCAAACAAACCATAGAGATAGAACTTGAAACTGCTTTATTGTGTCAAGTTTCAAAGAGCTAGCACAAACCGTGTTTGATTTAGAGTTCCAAATACATGTATCCCTATAGGAGATAACAGAGTGAACCTAAAAATGAAACGGTTACTTCAAACGAACGGTTTAACCTAGAAAAACGAAATTTGGTGAGCCAAGTGGTTTTGGTGTACTGATCGTTACCTGAAAGAATCATCCAGATGGGGTGAAAAAATGTTTGATGAGACTTAAGACAACTCGTAGTTTTTTGGATGCTTGGCAAACCCTTTCCATGAAAGTGATTTTCGCCAGTCTCTTCTTAGGTCTACATCACAGCAAACAAACCGTAGAGATAGAACGTGAAAATGCTTTATTGTGTCAAGTTTCAAAGAGCTAGCACAAACCGTGTTTGATTTATAATCCAAATACATGTATCCCTATAGGAGAAAACAGAGTGAACCTAAAGATGAAAACGGTTACTGCAAACGAACGATTTAACCTAGAAAAACGAAATTTGACGAGCCAAGTAGTTTGGTGTAATGATCATTACCTGAAAGAATCATCAAGTTTGGGTGAAAAAATTTTTGCTGAGATTTCAGGAAACTCATAGTTTTTTGGAAGCTTGGCAACCCCTTTCCATGAAAGTGATTTTCGCCAGTCTCTGCTTAGGGCTACATCAACAGCAACAAACCATAGAGATAGAACTTGAAACTGCTTTATTGTGTCAATTTCAAAGAGTTAGCACAAACCGTGTTTGATTTAGATTTGCAAATACATGTATCCCTATAGGAGAAACAGAGTGAAACCTAAAAATGAAAACGGTTACTGCAAACGAACGGTTTAACCTAGAAGAACGAAATTTGGTGAGCCAAGTGGTTTTCGTGTACTGATCATTACCTGAAAGAATCATCAAGATGGGGTGAAAAAATGTTTGCTGCGATTTCAGGCAACTCCTAGTTTTTGGATGCTTGGCAACCCCTTTCCATGAAAGAGATTTTCGCCAGTCTCTGCTTAGGGCTACATCAACAGCAAACAAACCATAGACATAAAACTTGAAACTGCTTTATTGTGTCAAGTTACAAAGAGCTAGCACAAACCGTGTTTGATTTAGAGTTCCAAATACATGTATCCCTATAGGAGAAAACAGAGTGAAACCTAAAAATGAAAACGATACTGAAAACGAACGGTTTAACCTAGAAGAACGAAATTTGGTGAACAAAGTGGTTTTGGTGTACTGATCATTACCTGAAAGAATCATCAAGATTGGGTGAAAAATGTTTGCTGAGATTTCAGGCAACTCGTAGTTTTTTGGAAGCTTGGCAACCCCTTTCCATGAAAGTGATTTTCGCCAGTCTCTGCTTAGGGCTACATCAACAGCAAACAAACCATAAATATAGAACGTGAACTGCTTATTGTGTCAATTTTCAAAGAGCTAGCTCAAACCGTGTTTGATTTAGAGTTCAAAATACATGTATCCCTATAGGAGGAAAACAGAGTGAAACCTAAAAATGAAAACGGTTACTGCAAACGAACGGTTTAACCTAGAAGAACGAAATTTGGTGAACCAAGTGGTTTTTGGTGTACTGATCATTACCTGAAAAGAATCACCAAGATTGGATGAAAAAATGTTTGCTGAGATTTCAGGCAACTCATAGTTTTTTGGAAGCTTGGCAACCCCTTTCATGAAAGTGATTTTCGCCAGTCTCTGCTTAGGGCTACATCAAAAGCAAACAATCCATAGAGATAGAACATGAAACTGCTTTATTGTGTCAAGTTTAAAGAGCTAGCACAAACCATGTTGATTTAGAGTTCCAAATACATGTATCCCTATAGGAGAAAACAGAGTGAAAACCTAAAAATGAAACGGTTACTGCAAACGAACGGTTTAACCTAGAAGAACGAAATTGGTGAGCAAAGTGGTTTTGGTGTACTTATCATTACCTGAAAGAATCATCAAGATTGGGTGAAAAAATCTTTGCTGAGATTTCAGGCAACTCGTAGTTTTTTGGAAGCTTGGCAACCCCTTTCCATGAAAGTGATTTTCGCCAGTCTCTGCTTAGGGCTACATCAACAGCAAAATACCATAGAGTTGGAACTTGAAACTGTTTTATTGTGTCAGGTTTTCAAAGAGCTAGCACAAACCGTGTTTTATTTAGAGTTTCAAATACATGTAACCCTATAGGAGAAAACAGAGTGAAACCTAAAAATGAAAACGGTTACTGCAAACGAACGGTTTAACCTAGAAGAACGAAATTTGGTGAACAAAGTGGTTTTGGTGTACTGATCATTATCTGAAAGAATCATCAAGATTGGGTGAAAAATCTTTGCTGAGATTTCAGGCAACTCGTAGTTTTTTGGAAGCTTAGCAACCCCTTTCCATGAAAGTGATTTTCGCCAGTCTCTGCTTAGGGCTACATCAACAGCAAACAAACCATAGAGGTGGAACGTGAAACTGTTTTATTGTGTCAGGTTTCAAAGAGCTAGCACAAACCGTGTTTGATTTACAGTTTCAAATACATGTAACCCTATAGGAGAAAACAGAGTGAAACCTAAAAATGAAAACGGTTACTGCAAACGAACGGTTTAACCTAGAAGAACGAAATTTGGTGAGCCAAGTGGTGTTGGTGTACTGATCATTACCTGAAAGAATCATCAAGATTGGTGAAAAAATGTTTGCTGAGATTTCAGGCAACTCGTAGTTTTTTGGAAGCTTGGCAACCCCTTTCATGAAAGTAATTTTCGCCAGTCTCTGCTTAGGGCTACATCAACAGCAAACAAACCATAGAGATAGAACGTGAAACTGCTTATTGTGTCAAGTTTCAAAGAGCTAGCACAAACTGTGTTTGATTTAGAGTTCCAAATACATGTATCCCTATAGGAGAAAACAGAGTGAAACCTAAAAATGAGAACGGTTACTGCAAATGAACGGTTTAACCTAGACGAACGAAATTTGGTGAGCCAATTTGTTTTGGTGTACTGATCATTACCTGAAAGAATCATCAAGATTGGGTGAAAAAATGTTTGCTGAGATTTCAGGCAACTCGTAGTTTTTTGGAAGCTTGGCAACCCCTTTCCATGACAGTGATTTTCGCCAGTCTCTGCTTAGGGCTACATCAACAGCAAACAAACCATAAATATAGAACGTGAAACTGCTTTATTGTGTCAATTTTCAAAGAGCTAGCTCAAACCGTGTTTGATTTAGAGTTCAAAATACATGTATCCCTATAGGAGAAAACAGAGTGAAACCTAAAAATGAAAACGGTTACTGCAATACGAAC
>NW_027522424.1:233692-281926 GCF_052094955.1 Ictidomys tridecemlineatus
TTTGATATAGAGTTAGAAATACATGTATCCCTATAGGAGAAAACAGAGTGAAACCTAAGAATGAAAACGGTTCCTGCAAACGAACGGTTTAACCTAGAAGAACGAAATTTGGTGAGCCAAGTGGTTTTGGTGTACTGATCATTACCTGAAAGAATCATCAAGATTGGGTGAAAAAATGTTTGTTGAGATTTCAGGCAACTCGTAGTTTTTTGGAAGCTTGGCAACCCCTTTTCATGAAAGTTATTTTCGCCAGTCACTGCTTAAGGCTACATCAAGAGCAAACAAACCATAGAGATAGAACTTGGTACTGCTTTATTGTGTCAAGTTTCAAAGAGCTAGCACAAACCGTGTGTGATTTAGAGTTCCAAATACATGTATCCCTATAGAAGAAAACAGAGTGAAACATAAAAATGAAAACGGTTACTGCAAACGAACGGTTAACCTAGAAGAACGAAATTTGGTGAGCCAAGTGGTTTTGGTTTACTGATCATTACCTGAAATAATCATCAAGATTGGGTAAAAAATTTTTGCTGAGATTTCAGGCAACTCGTAGTTTTTTGGAAGCTTGGCAACCCCTTTCCATGAAAGTGATTTCGCCAGTCTGTGCTTAGGGCTACATCAACAGCAAAATAACCATAGAGATAGAACTTGAAACTTCTTTATTGTGTCAAGTTTCAAAAAGCTAGCACAAACCGTGTTTGATTTAGAGTTCCAAATACATGTATCCCTATAGGAGATAACAAGGTGAAACCTAAAAATAAAAACGGTTACTGCAAACGAACGGTTTAACCTAAAAGAACAAAATTTGGTGAGCCAAGTGGTTTTGGTGTACTGCTTATTACCTGAAAGAATCATCAAGATTGGGTTAAAAAATGTTTGCTGGTATTTCAGGCAACTCGTAGTTTTTTGGAAGCTTGGCAACCCCTTTCCATGAAAGAGATTTTCGCCAGTCTATGCTTAGGGCTACATCAACAGCAAACAAACCATAGAGATAGAACTTGAAACTGCTTTATTGTGTCAAGTTTCAAAGAACTAGCACAAACCGTGTTTCATTTAGAGTTCCAAATACATGTATCCCTATAGGAGAAAACAGAGTGAAACCCAAAAATGAAAACGGTTCCTGCAACCGAACGGTTGAACCTAGAAGAACGAAATTTGTGAGCCAAGTGGTTTTGGTGTACTGATAATTACCTGAAAGAATCATCAAGATTGGTGAAAAAATGTTTGCTGAGATTTCAGGGAACTCGTAGTTTTTTGGAAGCTTGGCAACCCCTTTCAATGAAAGTGATTTTCGCCAGTATCTGCTTAGGGCTACATCAACAGCAAAAAAACTATAGAGATAGAACTTGAAACTGCTTTATTGTGTCCAGTTTCAAAGAGCTAGCACTATCCGTGTTTGATTTAGAGTTAGAAATACATGTATCCCTATAGGAGAAAACAGAGTGAAACCTAAAAATGAAAACGGTTCCTGCAAACGAACGATTTAACCTAGAAGAACGAAATTTGGTGAGCCAAGTGGTTTTGGTGTACTGATCATTACCTGAAGGAATCATCTAGATTGGGTGAAAAAATGTTTGCTGAGATTTCAGGCAACTCGTAGTTTTTTGGAAGCTTGGCAACCCCTTTTCATGAAAGTGATTTTCGCCAGTCTCTGCTTAGGGCTACATCAACAGCAAACAAACCATAGAGATAGAACTTGGTACTGCTTTATTGTGTAAAGTTTCAAAGAGGTAGCACAAACCGTGATTGATTTAGAGTTCCAAATACATGTATCCCTATAGGAGAAAAGAGAGTGAAACCTAAAAATGAAAACGATTAGTGCAAACGAACGGTTTAACCTAGAAGAACCAAATTTGGTGAGCCAAGTGGTTTTTGTGTACTGATCATTACCTGAAAGAATCCTCAAGATAGGGTGAAAAAATGTTTGCTGAGATTTCAGGCAACTCGTAGTTTTTTGGAAGCTTGGCAACCCCTTTTCATGAAAGTGATTTTCGCCAGTCTCTGCTTAGGCCTACATCAACAGTAAACAAACCATAGAGATAGAACGTGAAACTGCTTTATTGTGTCAAGTTTCAAAGAGTTAGCACAAACCGTGTTTCATTTAGAGTTCCAAATACATGTATCCCTATAGGAGAAAACAGAGTAAAAGCTAAAAATGAAAACGGTTACTGCAAACGAACAGTTTAACCTAGAAGAACGAAATTTGGTGAGCCAAGTGGTTTTGGTGTACTGATCATTACCTGAAAGAATCATCAAGATTGGGTGAAAAAATGTTTGCTGAGATTTCAGGCAACTCGTAGTTTCTTGGAAGCTTGGCAACCCCTTTCCATGAAAGTGAATTTCACCAATCTCTGCTTAGGGCTACATCAACAGCAAACAAACCGTAGAGATAGAAATTGAAACTGCTTTATTGTGTCAAGTTTCAAAGAGCTAGCACAAACCGTGTTTGATTTAGAGTTAGAAATACATGTATCCCTATAGGAGAAAACAGAGTGAAACCTAAAAATGAAAACGGTTCCTGCAAACGAACGATTTAACCTAGAAGAACGAAATTTGGTGAGCCAAGTGGTTTTGGTGTACTGATCATTACCTGAAAGAATCATCTAGATTGGGTGAAAAAATGTTTGCTGAGATTTCAGGCAACTCGTAGTTTTTTGGAAGCTTGGCAACCCCTTTTCATGAAAGTGATTTTCGCCAGTCACTGCTTAAGGCTACATCAACAGCAAACAAACCATAGAGATAGAACTTGGTACTGCTTTATTGTGTAAAGTTTCAAAGAGGTAGCACAAACCGTGATTGATTTAGAGTTCCAAATACATGTATCCCTATAGGAGAAAAGAGAGTGAAACCTAAAAATGAAAACGATTAGTGCAAACGAACGGTTTAACCTAGAAGAACCAAATTTGGTGAGCCAAGTGGTTTTGGTGTACTGATCATTACCTGAAAGAATCCTCAAGATAGGGTGAAAAAATGTTTGCTGAGATTTCAGGCAACTCGTAGTTTTTTGGATGCTTGGCAACCCCTTTCCATGAAAGTGATTTTCGCCAGTCTCTGCTTAGGCCTACATCAACAGCAAACAAACCATAGAGATAGAACGTGAAACTGCTTTATTGTGTCATGTTTCAAAGAGTTAGCACAAACCGTGTTTCATTTAGAGTTCCAAATACATGTATCCCTATAGGAGAAAACAGAGTAAAAGCTAAAAATCAAAACGGTTACTGCAAACGAACGGTTTAACCTAGAAGAACGAAATTTGGTGAGCCAAGTGGTTTTTTTGTACTGATCCTTACCTGAAAGAATCATCAAGATTGGGTGAAAAAATGTTTGTTTAGATTTTAGGCAACTTGCAGTTTTTTGGAAGCTTGGCCACGCCTTTCCATGAAAGTGATTTTCGCCAGTCTCTGCTAAGGGCTACATCAACAGCAAACAAACCATAGAGATAGAACGTGAAACTGCTTTATTGTGTCAAGTTTCAAAGAGCTAGCACAAACCGTGTTTGATTTAGAGTTCCAAATACATGTATCCCTACAGGAGAAAACAGAGTGAAACCTAAAAATGAAAGCGGTTACTGCAAACGAACGGTTTAAACTAGAAGTACGAAATTTGGTGAGCCAAGTGGTATTTGTGTACTGATCATTACCTGAAAGAATCATCAAGATTGGGTGAAAAAATGTTTGCTGAGATTTCAGGCAACTCGTAGTTTTTGGAAGCTTGGCAACCCCTTTTCATGAAAGTGATTTTCGCCAGTCACTACTTAAGGCTACATCAACAGCAAACAAACCATAGAGATAGACCTTTATACTGCTTTATTGTGTCAAGTTTCAAAGAGCTAGCACAAACCGTGATTGATTTATAGTTCCAAATACATGTATCCCTATAGGAGAAAAGAGAGTGAAACCTAAAAATGAAAACGGTTAGTGCAAACGAACGGTTTAACCTAGAAGAACGAAATTTGGTGAGCCAAGTGGTTTTGGTGTACTGATCATTACCTGAAAGAATCCTCAAGATAGGGTGAAAAAATGTTTGCTGAGATCAGGCAACTCGTAGTTTTTTGGAAGCTTGGCAACCCCTTTCCATGAAAGTGATTTTCGCCAGTCTCTGCTTAGGCCTACATCAACAGCAAACAAACCATAGAGATAGAACGTGAAACTGCTTTATTGTGTCAAGTTTCAAAGAGTTAGCACAAACCGTGTTTCATTTAGGGTTCCAAATTCATGTATCCCTATAGGAGAAAACAGAGTAAAAGCTGAAAATCAAAACGGTTACTGCAAACGAACGGTTTAACCTAGAAGAACGAAATTTGGTGAGCCAAGTGGTTTTGGTGTACTGATCATTACCTGAAAGAATCATCAAGATTGGGTGAAAAAATGTTTGTTTAGATTTTAGGCAACTTGCAGTTTTTTGGAAGCTTGGCAACGCCTTTCCATGAAAGTGATTTTCGCCAGTCTCTGCTAAGGGCTACATCAACAGCAAACAAACCATTTATATAGAACTTGAAACTGCTTTATTGTGTCAAGTTTCAAAGAGCTAGCACAAACCGTGTTTCATTTAGAGTTCCAAATACATGTATCCCTATAGGAGAAAACAAAGTGAAACCCAAAAATTAAAACGGTTCCTGCAACCGAACGATTGAACCTAGAAGAATGAAATTTGGTGAGCCAAGTGGTTTTGGTGTACTGATAATTACCGGAAAGAATCATCAAGATTGGTGAAAAAATGTTTGCTGAGATTTCAGGGAACTCGTAGTTTTTTGGAAGCTTGGCAACCCCTTTCAATGAAAGTGATTTTCGCCAGTATCTGCTTAGGGCTACATCAACAGCAAAAAAACCATAGAGATAGAACTTGAAACTGCTTTATTGTGTCTAGTTTCAAAGAGCTAGCACTATCCGTGTTTGATTTAGAGTTAGAAATACATGTATCCCTATAGGAGAAAACAGAGTGAAACCTAAAAATGAAAACGTTTCCTGCAAACGAACGATTTAACCTAGAAGAACGAAATTTGGTGAGCCAAGTGGTTTTGGTGTACTGATCATTACCTGAAAGAATCATCTAGATTGGGTGAAAAAATGTTTGCTGAGATTTCAGGCAACTCGTAGTTTTTTGGAAGCTTGGCAACCCCTTTTCATGAAAGTGATTTTCGCCAGTCACTGCTTAAGGCTACATCAACAGCAAACAAACCATAGAGATAGAACTTGGTACTGCTTTATTGTGTAAAGTTTCAAAGAGGTAGCACAAACCGTGATTGATTTAGAGTTCCAAATACATGTATCCCTATAGGAGAAAACAGAGTGAAACCTAAAAATGAAAACGGTTAGTGCAAACGAACGGTTTAACCTAGAAGAACGAAATTTGGTGAGCCAAGTGGTTGTGGTGTACTGATCATTACCTGAAAGAATCCTCAAGATAGGGTGAAAAAATGTTTGGTGAGATTTCAGGCAACTCGTAGTTTTTTGGAAGCTTGGCAACCCCTTTCCATGAAAGTGATTTTCTCCAGTCTCTGCTTAGGCCTACATCTACAGCAAACAAACCATAGAGATAGAACTTGAAACTGCTTTATTGTGTCAAGTTTCAAAGAGGTAGCACAAACCGTGATTGATTTAGAGTTCCAAATACATGTATCCCTATAGGAGAAAAGAGAGTGAAACCTAAAAATGAAAACGATTAGTGCAAACGAACGGTTTAACCTAGAAGAACCAAATTTGGTGAGCCAAGTGGTTTTGGTGTACTGATCATTATCTGAAAGAATCCTCAAGATAGGGTGAAAAAATGTTTGCTGAGATTTCAGGCAACTCGTAGTTTTTTTGAAGCTTGGCAACCCCTTTCCATGAAAGTGATTTTCGCCAGTCTCTGCTTAGGCCTACATCAACAGCAAACAAACCATAGAGATAGAACGTGAAACTGCTTTATTGTGTCAAGTTTCAAAGAGTTAGCACAAACCGTGTTTCATTTAGAGTTCCAAACACATGTATCCCTATAGGAGAAAACAGAGTAAAAGCTAAAAATGAAAACGGTTACTGCAAACGAACGGTTTAACCTAGAAGAACGAAATTTGGTGAGCCAAGTGGTTTTGGTGTACTGATCCTTACCTGAAAGAATCATCAAGATTGGGTGAAAAAATGTTTGTTTAGATTTTAGGCAACTTGCAGTTTTTTGGAAGCTTGGCCACGCCTTTCCATGAAAGTGATTTTCGCCAGTCTCTGCTAAGGGCTACATCAACAGCAAACAAACCATAGAGATAGAACGTGAAACTGCTTTATTGTGTCAAGTTTCAAAGAGCTAGCACAAACCGTGTTTGATTTAGAGTTCCAAATACATGTATCCCTATAGGAGAAAACAGAGTGAAACCTAAAAATGAAAACGGATACTGCAAACGAACGGTTTAAACTAGAAGTACGAAATTTGGTGAGCCAAGTGGTATTTGTGTACTGATCATTACCTGAAAGAATCATCAAGATTGGGTGAAAAAATGTTTGTTTAGATTTTAGGCAATTTGCAGTTTTTTGGAAGCTTGGCAACGCCTTTCCATGAAAGTGATTTTCGCCAGTCTCTGCTAAGGGCTACATCAACAGCAAACAAACCATTTATATAGAACTTGAAACTGCTTTATTGTGTCAAGTTTCAAAGAGCTAGCACAAACCGTGTTTGATTTATAGTTCCAAATACATGTATTTCTATAGGAGAAAACAGAGTGAAACCTAAAAATGAAAACGGTTACTGCAAACGTACGGTTTAACCTAGAAGTACGAAATTTGGTGAGCCAAGTGGTTTTGGTGTGCTTATCATTACCTGAAAGAATCATCAAGATTGGGTGAAAAAATGTTTGCTGAGATTGCAGGCAACTCGTAGTTTTTTGGAAGCTTGGCAACTTCTTTTTATGAAAGTGATTTTCGCCAGTCTCTGCTTAGGGCTACATGAACAGCAAACAAACCATAGAGATAGAACTTGAAACTGCTTTTTTGTGTCAAGTTTCAAAGAGCTAGCAAAAACTGTGTTTCATTTAGAGTTCCAAATACATGTATGCCTATAGCAGAAAACAGAGTGAAACCTAAAAATGAAAACGGTTACTGCAAACGAACGGTTTAACCTAGAAGAACGAAATTTGGTGAGCCAAGTAGTTTTGGTGTACTGATCATTACCTGAAAGAATCATCAAGATTGGGTGAAAAAATGTTTGCTGATATTTCAGGGAACTCGTAGTTTTTTGGAAGCTTGGAAACCCCTTTCCATGAAAGTGATTTTCGCCAGTCTCTGCTTAGGGCTACATCAATAGCAAACAAACCATAGAGATAGAACATGAAACCTCTTTCTTGTGTCAAGTTTCAAAGAGCTAGCACAAACAGTGTTTGATATAGAGTTAGAAATACATGTATCCCTATAGGAGAAAA
This sequence comes from Ictidomys tridecemlineatus, assembly GCF_052094955.1. Lineage (NCBI taxonomy): Eukaryota > Metazoa > Chordata > Mammalia > Rodentia > Sciuridae > Ictidomys > Ictidomys tridecemlineatus. The sequence continues at coordinate 241,077 of NW_027522424.1, forward strand.
CAGAGTGAAAACTAAGAATGAAAACGGTTCCTGCAAACGAACGGTTTAACCTAGAAGAACGAAATTTGGTGAGCCAAGTGGTTTTGGTGTACTGATCATTACCTGAAAGAATCATCAAGATTGGGTGAAAAAATGTTTGCTGAGATTTCAGGCAACTCGTAGTTTTTTGGATGCTTGGCAACCCCTTTTCATGAAAGTTATTTTCGCCAGTCACTGCTTAAGGCTACATCAACATCAAACAAACCATAGAGATAGAACTTGGTACTGCTTTATTGTGTCAAGTTTCAAAGAGCTAGCACAAACCGTGTGTGATTTAGAGTTCCAAATACATGTATCCCTATAGAAGAAAACAGAGTGAAACATAAAAATGAAAACGGTTACTGCAAACGAACGGTTTAACCTAGAAGAACGAAATTTGGTGAGCCAAGATGGTTTCGGTGTACTGATCATTACCGGAAAGAATCATCAAGATTGGGTGAAAAAATGTTTGCTGAGATTTCAGGCAACTCGTAGTTATTTGGAAGCTTGGCAACCCCTTTCCATGAAAGTGAATTTCACCAGTCTCTGCTTAGGGCTACATCAACAGCAAACAAACCATAGAAATAGAACCTGAAACTGCTTTATTGTGTCAAGTTTCAAAGAGATAGCACAAACCGTGTTTGATTTAGAGTTCCAAATACATGTATCCCTATAGGAGAAAACAGAGTGAAACCTAAAAATGAAAACGGTTACTGCAAACGAACAGTTTAACCTAGAAGAACGAAATTTGGTGAGCCAAGTGGTTTTGGTATACTGATCATTACCTGAAAGAATCATCAAGATTGGGTGAAAAATGTTTGCTGAGATTTCAGGCAACTCGTAGTTTCTTGGAAGCTTGGCAACCCCTTTCCATGAAAGTGAATTTCACCAATCTCTGCTTAGGGCTACATCAACAGCAAACAAACCATAGAGATAGAAATTGAAACTGCTTTATTGTGTCAAGTTTCAAAGAGCTAGCACAAACCGTGTTTGATTTAGAGTTCCAAATACATGTATCCCTATAGAAGTAAACAGAGTGAAACCTAAAAATGAAAACGGTTACTGCAAACGAACGGTTTAACCTAGAAGAACGAAATTTGGTGAGCCAAGTGGTTTTGGTGTACTGATCATTACCTGAAAGAATCATCAAGATTGGTTGAAAAAATGTTTGCTGAGATTTCCGGCAACTCGTACTTTTTTGGAAGCTTGGCAACCCCTTTCATGAAAGTGATTTTCGCCAGGCTCTGCTTAGGACTATATCAACAGCAAACAAACCATAGAGATAGAACTTGAAACTGCTTTATTTTGTCAAGGTTCAAAGAGCTAGCACAAACCGTGTTTGATTTAGAGTTCCAAATACATGTATCCCTATAGGAGAAAACAGAGTGAAACCTAAAAATGAAAACGGTTACTGCAAACGAACGGTTTAAACTAGAAGTACGAAATTTGGTGAGCCAAGTGGTATTGTTGTACTGATCATTACCTGAAAGGAATCATCAAGATTGGGTGAAAAAATGATTGCTGAGATTTCAGGAAACTCATAGTTTTTTGGAAGCTTGGCAACCCCTTTCAATGAAAGTGATTTTCGCCAGTATCTGCTTAGGGCTACATCAACAGCAAACAAACCATAGTAATAGAACTTGAAACTGCTTTATTGTGTCAAGTTTCAAAGAGCTAGCTCTATCCGTGTTTGATTTAGAGTTAGAAATACATGTATCCCTATAGGAGAAACAGAGTGAAACCTAAAATGAAAACGGTTCCTGCAAACGAACGGTTTAACCTAGAAGAACGAAATTTGGTGAGCCAAGTGGTTTTGGCGTACTGATCATTACCTGAAAGAATCATCAAGATTGGGTGAAAAAATGTTTGCTGAGATTTCAGGCAACTCGTAGTTTTTTGGAAGCTTGGCCACCCCTTTTCATGAAAGTGATTTTCGCCAGTCACTGCTTAAGGCTACATCAACAGCAAACAAACCATAGAGATAGAACTTGGTACTGCTTTATTGTGTCAAGTTTCAAAGAGGTAGCACAAACCGTGATTGATTTAGAGTTCCAAATACATGTATCCCTATAGGAGAAAAGAGAGTGAAACCTACAAATGAAAACGGTTAGTGCAAACGAACGGTTTAACCTAGAAGAACGAAATTTGGTGAGCCAAGTGGTTTTGGTGTACTGATCATTACCTGAAACAATCCTCAAGATAGGGTGAAAAAATATTTGCTGAGATTTCAGGCAACTGGTAGTTTTTTGGAAGCTTGGCAACCCCTTTCCATGAAAGGGATTTTCGCCAGTCTCTGCTTAGGCCTACATCAACAGCAAACAAACCATAGAGATAGAACGTGAAACTGCTTTATTGTGTCAAGTTTCAAAGAGTTAGCACAAACCGTGTTTCATTTAGAGTTCCAAATACATGTATTCCTATAGGAGAAAACAGAGTAAAAGCTAAAAATCAAAACGGTTACTGCAAACGAAAGGTTTAACCTAGAAGAACGAAATTTGGTGAGCCAAGTGGTTTTGGTGTAATGATCATTACCTGAAAGAATCATCAAGATTGGGTGAAAAAATGTTTGTTTATATTTTAGGTACCTTGCAGTTTTTTGGAAGCTTGGCAACGCCTTTCCATGAAAGTGATTTTCGCCAGTCTCTGCTAAGGGCTACATCAACAGCAAACAAACCGTTTAGATAGAACTTGAAACTGCTTTATTGTGTCAAGTTTCAAAGAGCTAGCACAAACCGTGTTTGATTTATAGTTCCAAATACATGTATTTCTATAGGAGAAAACAGAATGAAACCTAAAAATGAAAACGGTTACTGCAAACGAACGGTTTAACCTAGAAGAACGAAATTTGGTGAGCCAAGTGGTTTTGGTGCACTGATCATTACCTGAAAGAATCATCAAGATTGGTTGAAAAAATGTTTGCTGAGATTTCACGCAACTCGTAGTTTTTTGGAAGCTTGGCAACCCCTTTCCATGAAAGTGATTTTCGCCAGTCTCTGCTTAGGGCTACATCAACAGCAAACAAACCATAGAGATAGAACTTGAAACTGCTTTATTGTGTCAAGTTTCAAAGAGCTAGCACAAACCGTGTTTCATTTAGAGTTTCAAATACATGTATCCCTATAGGAGAAAACAGAGTGAAACCTAAAAATGAAAACGGTTACTGCAAACGAACGGTTTAACCTAGAAGAACGAAATTTGGTGAGCCAAGTGTTTTGGTTTACTGATCATTACCTGAAATAATCATCAAGATTGGGTATAAAATTTATGCTGAGATTTCAGGCAACTCGTAGTTTTTTGGAAGCTTGGCAACCCTTTTCCATGAAAGTGATTTCGATATTCTCTTCTTAGGGCTACATCAACAGCAAAATAACCATATAGATAGAACTTGAAACCTCTTTATTGTGTCAAGTTTCAAAAAGCTACCACAAACCGTGTTTGATTTAGAGTTCCAAATACATGTATCCCTATAGGAGATAACAGAGTGAAACCTAAAAATAAAAACGGTTCCTGCAAACGAACGGTTTAACCTAAAAGAACAAAATTTGGTGAGCCAAGTGGTTTTGGTGTACTGATCATTACCTGAAAGAATCATCAAGATTGGGTTAAAAAATGTTTGCTGGTATTTCAGGCAACTCGTAGTTTTTTGGAAGCTTGGCAACCCCTTTCCATGAAAGTGATTTTCGCCAGTCTCTGCTTAAAGCTACATCAACAGCAAAGAAACCATAGAGATAGAACTTGAAACTGCTTTATTGTGTCAAGTTTCAAAGAGCTAGCACAAACCGTGTTTGATTTAGAGTTCCAAATACATGTATCCCTATAGAAGTAAACAGAGTGAAACCTAAAAATGAAAACGGTTACTGCAAACGAACGGTTTAACCTAGAAGAACGAAATTTGGTGAGCCAAGTGGTTTTGGTGTACTGATCATTACCTGAAAGAATCATCAAGAGTGGTTGAAAAAATGTTTGCTGAGATTTCCGGCAACTCGTACTTTTTTGGAAGCTTGGCAACCCCTTTCCATGAAAGTGATTTTCGCCAGGCTCTGCTTAGGGCTATATCAACAGCAAACAAACCATAGAGATAGAACTTGAAACTGCTTTATTTTGTCAAGGTTCAAAGAGCTAGCACAAACCGTGTTTGATTTAGAGTTCCAAATACATGTATCCCTATAGGAGAAAACAGAGTGAAACCTAAAAATGAAAACGGTTACTGCAAACGAACGGTTTAAACTAGAAGTACGAAATTTGGTGAGTCAAGTGGTATTGGTGTACTGATCATTACCTGAAAGAATCATCAAGATTAAGTGAAAAAATGTATGCTGAGATTTTAGGCAACTCGTAGTTTTTTGGAAGCTTGGCAACCCCTTTCCATGAAAGTGATTTTCGCCAGTCTCTGGTAGGGCTACATCAACAGCAAACAAACCATAGAAATAGAACTTGAAACTGCTTTATTGTGTCAAGTTTCAAAGAGCTAGCACATACCGTGTTTCATTTAGAGTTCCAAATACATGGATCCCTATAGGAGAAAACAGAGTGAAACATAAAATGAAAATGGTTACTGCAAACGAACGGTTTAACCTAGAAGAACGAAATTTGGTGAGCCAAGTTGCTTTCGTGTACTGATCGTTACCTGAAAGAATCATCAATATTGGGTGAAAAACTGTTTGCTGAGATTTCAGGCAACTCGTAGTTTTTTGGATGCTTGGCAAACTTATTCCATGAAAGTGATTTTCGCCAGTCTCTGCTTAGGGCTACATCAACAGCAAACAAACCATAGACATAGAACTTGAAACTGCTTTATTGTGTCAAGATTCAAAGAGCTAGCACAAACCGTGTTTGATTTAGAGTTCCAAATACATGTATCCCTATAGGAGAAAACAGAGTGAAACCTAAAAATGAAAACGGTTACTGCAAACGAACGGTTTAACCTAGAAGAACGAAATTTGGTGAGCCAAGTGGTTTTGGTGTACTGATCATTACCTGAAAGAATCATCAACATTGGGAGAAAAAATGTTTGCTGAGATTTCAGGGAACTCGTAGTTTTTTGGAAGCTTGGCAACCCCTTTCCATGAAAGTGATTTTCGCCAGTCTCTGCTTAGGGCTACATCAACAGCAAACAAACCATTAAGATAGAACTTGAAACTGCTTCATTGTGCCAAGTTTCAAGAGCTAGCACAAACCGTGTTTGATTTAGAGTTCCAAATACATGTATCCCTATAGGAGAAAACAGAGTGAAACCTAAAAATGAAAACGGTTACTGCAAACGAACGGTTTTACCTAGAAACGAAATTTGGTGAGCCAAGGGGTTTTGGTGTACTGATCATTACCTGAAAGAATCATGAAGATTGGGTGAAAAAATGTTTGCTGAGATTTCAGGCAACTCGTAGTTTTTTGGAAGCTTGGCAACTCCTATCCAGGAAAGTGATTTTCGCCAGTCTCTGCTTAGGGCTACATCAACAGCAAACAAACCATTAAGATAGAACTTGAAACTGCTTTATTGTGTCAAGTTTCAAAGAGCTAGCACAAACCGTGTTTGATTTAGAGTTCCAAATACATGTATCCCTATATGAGAAAACAGAGTGAAACCTAAAAATGAAAACGGTTACTGCAAACGAACGGTTTAACCTAGAAGAACGAAATTTGGTGAGCCAAGTGGTTTTGGTGTACTGATCATTACCTGAAAGAATCATCAAGATTGGGTGAAAAAATGTTTGCTGAGATTTCAGGCAACTTGTAGTTTTTTGGAAGCTTGGCAACAACTTTCCATGAAAGTGATTTTCGCCAGTCTCTGCTTAGGGCTACATCAACAGCAAGCAAACCATAGAGACAAAACGTGAAACTGCTTTATTGTGTCGAGTTTCAAAGAGCTTGCACAAACCGTGTTAGATTTATAATTTCAAATACATGTATCCCTATATGAGAAAACAGAGTGAAACCTAAAGATGAAAAGGGTTACTGCAAACGAACGGTTTAACCTAGAAGAACGAAATTTGGTGAGCCAAGTGGTTTTGGTGTACTGATCATTACCTGAAAGAATCATCAAGATTGGGTGAAAAAATGTTTGCTGAGATTTCAGGCAACTCGTACTTTTTGGAAGCTTGGCAACCCCTTTCCATGAAAGTGATTTTCGCCAGTCTCTGCTTAGGGCTACATCAACAGCAAACAAACCATACAGATAGAACTTGAAACTGCTTTATTGTGTCAAGTTTCAAAGAGCTAGCACAAACCGTGTTTCATTTAGAGTTCCAAATGCATGTATCCTTATAGGAGAAAACAGAGTTAAACCTAAAAATGAAAACGGTTACTGCAAACGAACGGTTTAACCTAGAAGAAAGAAATTTGGTGAGCCAAGTGGTTTTGGTGTACTGATCATTACCTGAAAGAATCATCAAGATTGGGTGAAAAAATGTTTGCTGAGATTTCAGGCAACTCGTAGGTTTTGGGAAGCTTGTCAACCCCATTCCATGAAAGTGATTTTCGCCAGTCTCTGCTTAGGGCTACATCAACAGCAAACAAACCATAGAGATAGAACTTGAAACTGCTTTATTGTGTCAAGTTTCAAAGAGCTAGCACAAACCGTGTTTGATTTAGAGTTCCAAATACATATATCCCTATAGGAGAAAACAGAGTGAAACCTAAAGATGAAAACGGTTACTGCAAATGAACGGTTTAACCTAGAAGAACAAAATTTGGTGAGCCAAGTGATTTTGGTGTACTCATCATTACCTGACAGAATCATCAAGCTGGGTGAAAAAATGTTTGCTGAGAATTCAGGCAACTCGTTTTTTGGAAGCTTGGCAACCCCTTTCCATGAAAGTGATTTTCGCCAGTCTCTGCTTAGGGCTACATCAACAGCAAACAAACCATAGAGATAGAACTTGAAACTGCTTTATTGTGTCAAGTTTCAAAGAGCTAGCACAAACCGTGTTTGATTTATAGTTCAAAATGCATGTATCCTTATAGGAGAAAACAGAGTGAAACCTAAAAATGAAAACGGTTACTGCAAACGAACGGTTTAACCTAGAAGAACGAAATTTGGTGAGCCAAGTGGTTTTGGTGTACTGATCATTACCTGAAAGAATCATCAAGATTGGGTGAAAAAATGTTTGCTGAGATTTCAGGCAACTCGTAGTTTTTTAAAGGCTTGGCAACAAATTTCAATGAAAGTGATTTTCGGCAGTCTCTTCTTAGTGCAACATGAACAGCAAAAAAACCATAGAGATAGAACGTGAAACTGCTTTATTGTGTCAAATTTCAAAGAGCTAGCACAAACCGTGTTTGATTTATAATTCCAAATACATGTATCCCTATAGGAGAAAAGAGAGTGAAATCTAAAGATGAAAACGGATACTGCAAACGAACGGTTTAACCTAGAAGAACGAAATTTGGTGAGCCAAGTGGTTTTGGTGTACTGATCATTACCTGAAAGAATCATCAAGATTGGGTGAAAAAATGTTTGCTGAGATTTCAGGCAACTCGTGTTTTTTTGGAAGCTTGGCAACCCCTTTCAATGAAAGTGATTTTCGACAGTCTCTGCTTAGGGCTACATCAACAGCAAACAAACCATAGAGATAGAACTTGAAACTGCCTTATTGTGTCAAGTTTCAAAGAGCTAGCACAAACCGTGTTTGATTTAGAGTTCCAAATACATGTATCCCTATAGGAGAAAACAGAGTGAAACCTAAAAATGAAAACGGTTACTGCAAACGAACGATTTAACCTAGAAGAACGAAATTTGGTGAGCCAAGTGGTTTTGGTGTACTGATCGTTACCTGAAAGAATCATCAAGATTGGGTGAAAAAATCTTTGCTGAGATTACAAGAAACTCGTAGTTTTTTGGAAGCTTGGCCACCCCTTTCCATGAAACTGATTTTCGCCACTCTCTGCTTAGGGCTACATCAACAGCAAACAAACCATAGAGATAGAACTTGAAAGTGCTTTATTGTGTCAAGTATCAAAGAGCTAGCACAAACATTGTTTGATTTAGAGTTCCAAATACATGTATCCCTATTGGAGAAAACAGAGTGAAACCTAAAAATGAAAACGGTTACTGCAAACGAACGGTTTAAACTAGAAGAACGAAATTTGGTGAGCCAAGCGGTTTTGCTGTACTGATCATTACCTGAAAGAAACATCAAGATTGGGTCAAAAAGTGTTTGCTGAGATTTCAGGCAACTGGAAGTTTTTTGGAAGCTTGGCAACCTTTTTCCATGAAAGTGATTTTCGCCAGTCTCTGCTTAGGGCTACATCAACAGTAATCAAACCATAGAGATAAAAAGTGAAACTGCTTTTTTTGTGTCAACTTTCAAAGAGCTTGCAAAAACCGTGTTTGATTTAGAGTTCCAAATACATGTATCCCTATAGGAGAAAACAGAGTGAAACCTAAAAATGAAAATGGTTACTGCAAACAAACGGTTTAACCTAGAAGAACGAAATTTGGTGAGCTAAGTGGTTTTGGTGTACTGATCATTATCTGAAAGAATCATCAAAATTGGGTGAAAAAATGTTTGCTGAGATTTCAGGCAACTCTAGTTTTTGGAAGCTTGGCAACCCCTTTCCATGAAAGTGATTTTCGCCAGTCTCTGCTTAGGGCTACATCAACAGCAAGCAAACCATAGAGATAGAACTTTAAACTGCTTTATTGTGTCAACTTTCAAAGAGCTTGCACAAACCGTGTTTGATTTAAAGTTCCAAATACATGTATCCCTATAGGAGAAAACAGACTGAAACCTAAAAATGAATACGGTAATGTTAACGAACGGTTTAAACTAGAAGAACGAAATTTGGTGAGCAAAGTGGTTTTGGTGTACTGATCATTATCTGAAAGAATCATCAAGAATGGGTAAAAAAATATTTGCTGAGATTTCAGGCATATCATACTTTTATAAAAGCTTGGCAAGCCCTTTCAATGAAAGTGATTTTCGCAAGTCGCTGCTTAGGGTTATATTAACAGCAAACAAACCATAGAGATAGAACTTGAAACTGCTTTATTGTGTCATGTTTCAAAGAGCTAGCACAAACCGCGTTTGATTTAGAGTTCCAAATACATGTATCCCTATAGGAGAAAAAAGAGTGAAACCTAAAAATGAAAACGGTTAATGCAAACGAACGGTTTAACCTAGAAGAACAAAATTTGGTGAACAAAGTGGTTTTGGTGTACTGATCTTTAACTGAAAGTATCATCAAGATTGGGTGAAAAAATGTTTGCTGAGATTTCAGGCAACTCGTAGTTTTTTGGAAGCTTGGCAACCCCTTTCCATGAAAGTGATTTTCGCCAGTCTCTGCTTAGGGCTACATCAACAGCAAGCAAACCATAGAGATAGAACTTTAAACTGCTTTATTGTGTCAACTTTCAAAGAGCTTGCACAAACCGTGTTTGATTTAAAGTTCCAAATACATGTATCCCTATAGGAGAAAACAGACTGAAACCTAAAAATGAATACGGTAATGTTAACGAACGGTTTAAACTAGAAGAACGAAATTTGGTGAGCAAAGTGGTTTTGGTGTACTGATCATTATCTGAAAGAATCATCAAGAATGGTTAAAAAAATATTTGCTGAGATTTCAGGCATATCATACTTTTATAAAAGCTTGGCAAGCCCTTTCAATGAAAGTGATTTTCGCCAGTCGCTGCTTAGGGCTACATCGTCAGCAAACAAACCATAGAGATAGAACTTGAAACTACTTTATTGTGTCAAGTTTCAAAGAGCTAGCACAAACCGCGTTTGATTTAGAGTTCCAAATACATGTATCCCTATAGGAGAAAACAGAGTGAAACCTAAAAATGAAAACGGTTACTGCAAACGAACGGTTTAACCTAGAAGAACGGAATTTGGTGAGCCAAGTGGTTTTGGTGTACTGATCATTACCTGACAGTATCATCAAGCTGGGTGAAAAAATGTTTGCTGAGATTTCAGGCAACTCGTTTTTTGGAAGCTTGGCAACCCCTTTCCATGAAAATGATTTTCACCAGTCTCTGGTTAGGGCTACATCAACAGCAAACAAACCATAGAGATAGAACTTGAAACTGCTTTATTGTGTCAAGTTTCAAAGAGCTAGCACAAACGTGTTTGATTTAGAGTTCCAAATACATGTATCCCTATAGGAGAAAACAGAGTGAAACCTAAAAATGAAAACGGTTACTGCAAACGAACGGTTTAACCTAGAAGAACGAAATTTGGTGAGCCAAGTGGTTTTGAGGTACTGATCATTACCTGAGAGAATCATGAAGATTGGGTGAAAAAATGTTTGCTGAGATTTCAGGCAACTCGTAGTTTTTTGGAAGCTTGGCAACCCTTTTCAATGAAAGTGATTGTCGCCAGTCTCTGCTTAGGGCTACATCAACAGCAAACAAACCATAGATATAGAACTTGAAACTGCTTTATTGTGTCATGTTTCAAAGAGCTAGCACAAACCGTGTTTGATTTAGAGTTCCAAATACATGTATCCCTATAGAAGAAAACAGAGTGAAACCTAAAAATAAAAACAGTTACTGCAAACGAACGGTTTAACCTAGAAGAACGAAATTTGGTGAGCCAAGTGGTTTTGGTGTACTGATCATTACCTGAAAGAATCATCAAGATTGGGTGAAAAAATCTTTGCTGAGATTTCAGGCAACTCATAGTTTTTTGGAAGCTTGGCAACCCTTTTCATGAAAGTGATTTTCGCCAGTCTCTCCTTAGGGCTACATCAACAGCAAACAAACCGTAGACATAGAACTTGAAACTGCTTTATTGTGTCAAGTTTCAAAGAGCTAGCACAAACCGTGTTTGATTTAGAGTTCCAAATACATGTATCCCTATAGGAGAAAACAGAGTGACACCTAAAGATGAAAACGGTTACTGCAAACGAACGGTTTCTCCTAGAAGAACGAAATTTGGTGAGCCAAGTGGTTTTGGTGTACTGATAATTACCTGAAAGAATCATCAAGATTGGGTGAAAAAATGTTTGCTGAGATTTCAGGCAACTCGTTTTTTGGAAGCTTGGCAACCCCTTTCCATGAAAGTGATTTTCACCAGTCTCTGCTTAGGGCTACATCAACAGCAAACAAACCATACAGATAGAACTTGAAACTGCTTTATTGTGTCAAGTTTCAAAGAGGTAGCACAAACCGTTTTTGATTCAGAGTTCCAAATGCATGTATCCTTATAGGAGAAAACAGAGTGAAACCTAAAAATGAAACGGTTACTGCAAATGAACGATTTAACCTAGAAGAACGAAATTTGGTGAGCCAAGTGGTTTTGGTGTACTGATCATTACCTGAAAGAAACATCAAGATTGGGTGAAAAAATGTTTGCTGAGATTTCAGGCAACTCGTACTTTTTTGGAGGCTTGGCAACAACTTTCCATGAAAGTGATTTTCGCCAGTCTCTCCTTAGGGCTACATCAACAGCAAACAAACCATAGAGATAGAACGTGAAACTGCTTTATTGTGTCAAATTTCAAAGAGCTAGCACAAACCGTGTTTGATTTATAATTCCAAATACATGTATCCCTATAGGAGAAAACAGAGTGAAACCTAAAAATGAAAACGGTTACTGCAAACGAATGGTTTAACCTAGAAGAACGGAATTTGGTGAGCCAAGTGGTTTTGGTGTACTGATCATTACCTGACAGTATCATCAAGCTGGGTGAAAAAATGTTTGCTGAGATTTCAGGCAACTCGTTTTTTGGAAGCTTGGCAACCCCTTTCCATGAAAATGATTTTCACCAGTCTCTGGTTAGGGCTACATCAACAGCAAACAAACCATAGAGATAGAACTTGAAACTGCTTTATTGTGTCAAGTTTCAAAGAGCTAGCACAAACCGTGTTTGATTTAGAGTTCCAAATACATGTATCCCTATAGGACAAAACAGAATGAAACCTAAAAATGAAAACGGTTTACTGCAAACGAACGGTTTAACCTAGAATAACGAAATTTGGTGAGCCAAGTGGTTTTGGTGTACTGATCATTACCTGAAAGAATCATCAAGATTGGGTGAAAAAATGTTTGCTGAGATTTCAGGCAACTCGTAGTTTTTTGGAAGCTTGGCAACCCTTTTCAATGAAAGTGATTGTCGCCAGTCTCTGCTTAGGGCTACATCAACAGCAAACAAACCATAGATATAGAAATTGAAACTGCTTTATTGTGTCAAATTTCAAAGAGCTAGCACAAACCGTGTTTGATTTAGAGTTCCAAATACATGTATCCCTATAGAAGAAAACAGAGTGAAACCTAAAAATGAAAACAGTTACTGCAAACGAACGGTTTAACCTAGAAGAACGAAATTTGGTGAGCCAAGTGGTTTTGCTGTACTGATCATTACCTGAAAGAATCATGAAGATTGGGTGAAAAAATGTTTGCTCAGATTTCAGGCAACTCGTAGTTTTTTGGAAGCTTGGCAACCCCTTTCCATGAAAGTGATTTTCGCCAGTCTCTGCTCAGGGCTACATCAACAGCAAATAAACCATAGAGATAGAACTTGAAACTGCTTTATTGTGTCAAGTTTCAAAGAGGTAGCACAAACCGTGTTTGATTTAGAGTTCCAAATGCATGTATCCGTATAGGAGAAAACAGAGTGAAACATAAAAATGAAAACGGTTACTGCAAAGGAACGGTTTAACCTAGAAGAACGAAATTTGGTGAGCCAAGTGGTATTGCTGTACTGATCATTACCTGAAAGAATCATCAAGATGGGGTGAAAAAATGTTTGCTGAGATTTCAGGCAACTCGTAGTTTTTTGGAGGCTTGGCAACAAATTTCAATGAAAGTGATTTTCGGCAGTCTCTTCTTAGTGCTACATGAACAGCAAACAAACCATAGAGATAGAACGTGAAACTGCTTTATTGTGTCAAATTTCAAAGAGCTAGCACAAACCGTGTTTGATTTATAATTCCAAATACATGTATCCCTATAGGAGAAAACAGAGTGACACCTAAAGATGAAAACGGTTACTGCAAACGAACGGTTTCTCCTAGAAGAACGAAATTTGGTGAGCCAAGTGGTTTTGGTGTACTGATAATTACCTGAAAGAATCATCAAGATTGGGTGAAAAAATGTTTGCTGAGATTTCAGGCAACTCGTTTTTTGGAAGCTTGGCAACCCCTTTCCATGAAAGTGGTTTTCACCAGTCTCTGCTTAGGGCTACATCAACAGCAAACAAACCATACAGATAGAACTTGAAACTGCTTTATTGTGTCAAGTTTCAAAGAGGTAGCACAAACCGTTTTTGATTCAGAGTTCCAAATGCATGTATCCTTATAGGAGAAAACAGAGTGAAACCTAAAAATGAAACAGTTACTGCAAATGAACGATTTATCCTAGAAGAACGAAATTTGGTGAGCCAAGTGGTTTTGGTGTACTGATCATTACCTGAAAGAATCATCAAGATTGGGTGAAAAAATGTTTGCTGAGATTTCAGGCAACACGTACTTTTTTGGAGGCTTGGCAACAACTTTCCATGAAAGTGATTTTCGCCAGTCTCTCCTTAGGGCTACATCAACAGCAAACAAACCATAGAGATAGAATGTGAAACTGCTTTATTGTGTCAAATTTCAAAGAGCTAGCACAAACCGTGTTTGATTTATAATTCCAAATACATGTATCCCTATAGGAGAAAACAGAGTGAAACCTAAAGATGAAAACAATTACTGCAAACGAACGGTTTAACCTAGAAGAACGAAATTTGGTGAGCCAAGTGGTTTTGGTGTATTGATCATTACCTGACAGTATCATCAAGCTGGGTGAAAAAATGTTTGCTGAGATTTCAGGCAAATCGTTTTTTGGAAGCTTGGCAACCCCTTTCCATGAAAATGATTTTCACCAGTCTCTGCTTAGGGCTACATCAACAGCAAACAAACCATACAGATAGAACTTGAAACTGCTTTATTGTGTCAAGTTTCAAAGAGCTACCACAAACCGTGTTTGATTTAGAGTTCCAAATACATGTATCCCTATAGGAGAAAACAGAGTGAAACCTAAAAATGAAAACGGTTACTGCAAACGAACGGTTTAACCTAGAATAACGAAATTTGGTGAGCCAAGTGGTTTTGGTGTACTGATCATTACCTGAGAGAATCATGAAGATTGGGTGAAAAAATGTTTGCTGAGATTTCAGGCAACTCGTAGTTTTTTGGAAGCTTGGCAACCCTTTTCAATGAAAGTGATTTTCGACAGTCTCTGCTTAGGGCTACATCAACAGCAAAAAAAACATAGATATAGAACTTGAAACTGCTTTATTGTGTCAAGTTTCAAAGAGCTAGCACAAACCGTGTTTGATTTAGAGTTCCAAATACATGTAACCCTATAGGAGAAAACAGAGTGAAACCTAAAAATGAAAACAGTTACTGCAAACGAACGGTTTAACCTAGAAGAAAGAAATTTGGTGAGCCAAGTGGTTTTGGTGTACTGATCGTTACCTGAAAGAATCATCAAGATGGGGTGAAAAAATGTTTGCTAAGATTTCAGGCAACTCATAGTTTTTTGGAAGCTTGGCAACCCCTTTCCATGAAAGTGATTTTCGCCAGTCTCTGCTTAGGCCTACATCAACAGCAAACAAACCATAGAGACAGAACTTGAAACTGCTTTATTGTGTCAAGTTTCAAAGAGCAAGCACAAACCGTGTGTGATTTAGAGTTCCAAATACATGTATCCCTATAGGAGAAAACAGAGTGAAACCTAAAAATGAAAACTGTTACTGCAAACGAACGGTTTAACCTAGAAGAACGAAATTTGGTGAGCCAAGTGGTTTTGGTGTACTGATCATTATCTGAAAGGATCATCAAGATTGGGTGAAAAAATATTTGCTGAGATTTCATGCAACTCGTAGTTTTTTGGAAGCTTTGCAACCCCTTTCCATGAAAGTGATTTTCGCCAGTCTCTGCTTAGGGCTACATCAAAAGGAAGCAAACCATAGAGACAAAACGTGAAAATGCTTTTTTGTGTCAAGTTTCAAAGAGCTAGCACAAACCGTGTTAGATTTATAATTTCAAATACATGTATCCCTATAGGAGAAAACAGAGTGAAACCTAAAGATGAAAAGGGTTACTGCAAAGGAATGGTTTAACCTAGAAGAACGAAATTTGGTGAGCCAAGTGGTTTTGGTGTACTGATCATTACCTGAAAGAATCATCAAGATTGGGTGAAAAAATGTTTGCTGAGATTTCAGGCAACTCGTAGTTTTTTGGAAGCTTGGCAACCCCTTTCCATGAAAGTGATTTTCCCCAGTCTCTGCTTAGGGCTACATCAACATCAAATAAACCATAGAGATAGAACTTGAAACTGCTTCATTGTGTCAAGTTTCAAAGAGCTAGCACAAACCGTGTTTGATTTAGAGTTCCAAATGCATGTATCCTTATAGGAGAAAACAGAGTGAAACATAAAAATGAAAACGCTTACTGCAAACGAACGGTTTAACCTAGAAGAACGAAATTTGGTGAGCCAAGTGGTTTTGGTGTACTGATCATTACTGAAAGAATCATCAAGATGGGGTGAAAAAATGTTTGCTGAGATTTCAGGCAACTCGTAGTTTTTTCGAAGCTTGGCAACCCCTTAACATGAAAGTGATTTTCGCCAGTCTCTGCTTAGGGCTACATCAACAGCAAACAAACCATAGAGACAGAACTTGAAACTGCTTTATTGTGTCAAGTTTCAAAGAGCTAGCACAAACCGTGTTTGATTTAGAGTTTCAAATACATGTATCTCTATAGGAGAAAACAGAGTGAAACCTAAAAATGTAAACGGTTACTGGAAACGAACGATTTAACCTAGAAGAACGAAATTTGGTGAGCCAAGTGGTTTTGGTGTACTGATCATTACCTGAAAGAATCATCAAGATTGGGTGAAAAAAATGTTTGCTGAGATTTCAGGCAACTCGTAGTTTTTTGGAAGCTTGGCAACCCCTTTCCATGAAAGTGATTTTCGCCAGTCTCTGCTTAGGGCTACATCAACAGGAAACAAACCATAGAGATAGAACGTGAAACTGCTTTATTGTGTCAAGTTTCAAAGAGCTAGCACAAACCGTGTTTGATGTATAATCCCAAATACATGTATCCCATAGGAGAAAACAGAGTGAACCCTAAAGATGTAAACGGTTACTGCAAACGAACGGTTTAACCTACAAGAAAGAAATTTGTTGAGCCAAGTGGTTTTGGTGTACTGATCATTACCTGAAAGAATCATCAAGATTGGGTGAAAAAATGTTTGCTGAGATTTCAGGCAACTCGTAGTTTTTTGGAAGCTTGGCAACCCCTTTCCATGAAAGTGATTTTCGCCAGTCTCTGCTTAGGGCTACATCAACAGCAAACAAACCATAGAGATAGAACTTGAAACTGCTATATTTTGTCAAGTTTAAAAGAGGTAGCACAAACCGTGTTTGATTTAGAGTTCCAAATACACGTATCCCTATAGGAAAAACAGAGTAAAACGTAAAAATGAAAACGGTTACTGCAAACGAACGATTTAACCTAGAAAAACGAAATTTGGTGAGCCAAGTAGTTTTGGTGTACTGATCATTACCTGAAAGAATCATCAAGTTTGGGTGAAAAAATGTTTGCTGAGATTTCAGGCAACTCGTAGTTTTTTGGAAGCTTGGCAACCCCTTTCCATGAAAGTGATTTTCGCCAGTCTCTGCTTAGGGCTACATCAACAGCAAACAAACCATAGAGATAGAAGTTGAAACTGCTATATTGTGTCAAGTTTCAAAGAGCTAGCACAAACCGTGTTTGATTTAGAGTTCCAAATACATGTATCCCTATAGGAGATAACAGAGTGAAACCTAAAAATGAAAACGGTTACTTCAAACGAACGGTTTAACCTAGAAGAACGAAATTTGGTGAGCCAAGTGGTTTTGGTGTACTGATCATTACCTGAAAAAATCATCAAGATTGGGTGAAAAAATGTTTGCTGAGATTTCATGCAACTCGTATTTTTTTGGAAGCTTGGCAACCCCTTTCCATGAAAGTGATTTTCGCCAGTCTCTGCTTAGGGCTACATCAACAGGAAACAAACCATAGAGATAGAATGTGAAACTGCTTTATTGTGTCTAATTTCAAAGAGCTAGCACAAATCGTGTTTGATTTATAATTCCAAATACATGTATCCCTATAGGAGAAAACAGAGTGAAACCTAAAGATGAAAACGGTTACTGCAAACGAACGGTTTAACCTAGAAGAACGAAATTTGGTGAGCCAAGTGGTTTTGGTGTATTGATCATTACCTGACAGTATCATCAAGCTGGGAGAAAAAATGTTTGCTGAGATTTCAGGCAACTCGTTTTTTGGAAGCTTGGCAACCCCTTTCCATGAAAATGATTTTCACCAGTCTCTGCTTAAGGCTACATCAACAGCAAACAAACCATAGAGATACAACTTGAAACTGCTTTATTGTGTCAAGTTTCAAAGAGCTAGCACAAACCGAGTTTGATTTAGAGTTCCAAATACATGTATCCCTATAGGAGAAAACAGAGTGAAACGTAAAAATGAAAACAGTTACTGCAAACGAACGGTTTAACCTAGAAGAAAGAAATTTGGTGAGCCAAGTGGTTTTGGTGTACTGATCGTTACCTGAAAGAATCATCAAGATGGGGTGAAAAAATGTTTGCTGAGATTTCAGGCAACTCGTAGTTTTTTGGAAGCTTGGCAACCCCTTTCCATGAAAGTGATTTTCGCCAGTCTATTCTTAGGCCTACATCAACAGCAAACAAACCATAGAGATAGAACTTGAAACTGCTTTATTGTGTCAAGTTTCAAAGAGCAAGCCCAAACCGTGTGTGATTTAGAGTTCCAAATACATGTATCCCTATAGGAGAAAACAGAGTGAAACCTAAAAATGAAAACGGTTACTGCAAACGAACGGTTTAACCTAGAAGAACGAAATTTGGTGAGCCAAGTGGTTTGGTGTATGGATCATTACCTGAAAGGATTATCAAGATTGGGTGAAAAAATGTTTGCTGAGATTTCAGGCAACTCGTAGTTTTTTGGGAGCTTTGCAACCCCTTTCCATTAAAGTGATTTTCGCCAGTCTCTGCTTAGGGCTACATCAAAAGGAAGCAACCATAGAGACAAAACGTGAAAATGCTTTATTGTGTCAAGTTTCAAAGAGCTAGCACAAACCGTGTTAGATTTATAATTTCAAATACATGTATCCCTATAGGAGAAAACAGAGTGAAACCTAAAGATGAAAAGGGTTACTGCAAAGGAACGGTTTAAACTAGAAGAACGAAATTTGGTGAGCCAAGTGGTTTTGGTGTATTGATCATTACCTGAAAGAATCATCAAGATTGGGTGAAAAAATGTTTGCTGAGATTTCAGGCAACTCGTAGTTTTTTGGAAGCTTGGCAACCCCTTTCCATGAAAGTGATTTTCGCCAGTCTCTGCTTAGGGCTACATCAACATCAAATAAACCATAGAGATAGAACTTGAAACTGCTTTATTGTGTCAAGTTTCAAAGAGCTAGCACAAACCGTGTTTGATTTAGAGTTCCAAATGCATGTATCCTTTTAGGAGAAAACAGAGTGAAACATAAAAATGAAAACGCTTACTGCAAACGAACGGTTTAACCTAGAAGAACGAAATTTGGTGAGCCAAGTGGTTTTGGTGTACTGATCATTACCTGAAAGAATCATCAAGATGGGGTGAAAAATGTTTGCTGAGATTTCAGGCAACTCGTAGTTTTTTAAAGGCTTGGCAACAAATTTCAATGAAAGTGATTTTCGGAAGTCTCTTCTTAGTGCTACATGAACAGCAAACAAACCATAGAGATAGAACGTGAAACTGCTTTATTGTGTCAAATTTCAAAGAGCTAGCACAAACCGTGTTTGATTTATAATTCCAAATACATGTATCCCTATAGGAGAAAACAGAGTGAAACCTAAAGATGAAAACGGATACTGCAAACGAACGGTTTAACCTAGAAGAACGAAATTTGGTGAGCCAAGTGGTTTTGGTGTACTGATCATTACCTTAAAGAATCATCAAAATTGGGTGAAAAAATGTTTGCTTAGATTTCAGCCAACTCGTAGTTTTTGGAAGCTTGTCAACCCCTTTCAATGAAAGTGATTTTCGCCAGTCTCTGCTTAGGGCTACATCAACAGCAAACAAACCATAAAGATAGAACTTGAAACTGCCTTATTGTTTCAAGTTTCAAAGAGCTAGCACAAACCGTGTTTGATTTAGAGTTCCAAATACATGTATCCCTATAGGAGAAAACAGAGTGAAATTTAAAATTAAAACGGTTACTGCAAACGAACGATTTAACCTAGAAGAACGAAATTTGGTGAGCCAAGTGGTTTTGTTGTACTGATCATTACCTGAAAAAATCATCAAGATTGGGTGAAAAAATGTTTGCTGAGATTTCAGGCAACTCGTATTTTTTTGGAAGCTTGGCAACCCCTTTCCATGAAAGTGATTTTCGCCAGTCTCTGCTTAGGGCTACATCAACAGCAAACAAACCATAGAGATAGAACTTGAAACTGCTTTATTGTGTCAAGTTTCAAAGAGCTAGCACAAACCGTGTTTGATTTAGAGTTCCAAATACATGTATCCCTATAGGAGAAAACAGAGTGAAACCTAAAAATGAAAACCATTACTGCAAACAAACGGTTTAACCTAGAAGAACGAAATTTGGTGAGCCAAGTGGTTTTGGTGTACTGATCATTACCTGAAAGAATCATCAAGATTGGGTGAAAAAATATTTGCTGAGATTTCAGGCAACTCGTGGTTTTTTGGATGCTTGGCAACCCCTTTCCATGAAAGTGATTTTCGCCAGTCTCTCCTTAGAGCTACATCAACAGCAAAGAAACCATAGAGATAGAACTTGAAACTGCTTTATTGTGTCAAGTTTCAAAGAGCTAGCACAAACCGTGTTTGATTTAGAGTTCCAAATTCATGTATCCCTTTGGGAGATAACAGAGTGAAACCTAAAAATGAAAACAGTTACTTCAAACGAACGGTTTAACCTAGAAGAACGAAATTTGGTGAGCCAAGTGGTTTTGGTGTACTGATCGTTACCTGAAAGAATCATCCAGATGGGGTGAAAAAATGTATGGTGAGACTTCAGACAACTCGTAGTTTTTTGGGAGCTTGGCAACCCCTTTTCATGAAAGTGATTTTCGGCAGACTCTGCTTAGGGCTACATCAACAGCAAACAAACCATAAAGATAGAACGTGAAACTGCTTTCTTGTGTCAAGTTTCAAAGAGCTAGCACAAACCGTGTTTGATTTATAATCCCAATACATGTATCCCTATAGGAGAAAACAGAGTGAAACCTAATGATGTAAACGGTTACTGCAAACGAACGGTTTAACCTAGAAGAAAGAAATTTGGTGAACCAAGTGGTTTTGGTGTACTGATCATTACCTGAAAGAATCATCAAGATGGGGTGAAAAAATGTTTGTTGAGATTTCAGGCAACTCGTAGTTTTTTGGAAGCATGGCAACCCCTTTCCATGAAAGTGATTTTCGCCAGTCTCTGCTTCGGGCTACATCAACAGCAAACAAACCATAGAGACAGAACTTGAAACTGCTTTATTGTGTCAAGTTTCAAAGAGCTAGCACAAACCGTGTTTGATTTAGAGTTTCAAATACATGTATCCCTTTAGAAGAAAACAGAGTGAAACCTTAAAATGTAAACGGTTACTGGAAACGAACGATTTAACCTAGAAGAACGAAATTTGGTGAGCCAAGTGGTTTTGGTGTACTGATCATTACCTGAAAGAATCATCAAGATTGGGTGAAAAAAATGTTTGCTGAGATTTCAGGCAACTCGTAGTTTTTTGGAAGCTTGGCAAACCCTTTCCATGAAAGTGATTTTCGCCAGTCTCTGCTTAGGGCTACATCAACAGGAAACAAACCATAGAGATAGAACGTGAAACTGCTTTATTGTGTCAAGTTTCAAAGAGCTAGCACAAACCGTGTTTGATGTATAGTCCCAAATACATGTATCCCTATAGGAGAAAACAGAGTGAACCCTAAAGATGTAAACGGTTACAGCAAACGAACGGTTTAACCTACAAGAAAGAAATTTGTTGAGCCAAGTGGTTTTGGTGTACTGATCATTACCTGAAAGAATCATCAAGATTGGGTGAAAAAAATGTTTGCTGAGATTTCAGGCAACTCGTAGTTTTTTGGAAGCTTGGCAACCCCTTTCCATGAAAGTGATTTTCGCCAGTCTCTGCTTAGGGCTACATCAACAGCAAACAAACCATAGAGATAGAACTTGAAACTGCTATATTTTGTCAAGTTTCAAAGAGGTGGCACAAACCGTGTTTGATTTAGAGTTCCAAATACAAGAATCCCTATAGGAGAAAACAGAGTAAAACGTAAAAATGAAAACGGTTACTGCAAACGAACGATTTAACCTAGAAAAACGAAATTTGGTGAGCCAAGTAGTTTTGGTGTACTGATCATTACCTGAAAGAATCATCAAGTTTGGGTGAAAAAATGTTTGCTGAGATTTCAGGCAACTCGTAGTTTTTTGGGAGCTTGGCAACCCCTTTCCATGTAAGGGATTTTCGCCAGTCTCTGCTTAGGGCTACATCAACTGCAAACAAACCATAGAGATAGAACTTGAAACTGCTTTATTGTGTCAAGTTTCAAAGAGCTAGCACAAACCGTGTTTGATTTAGAGTTCCAAATACATGTATCCCTATAGGAGATAACAGAGTGAAACCTAAAAATGAAAACGGTTACTTCAAACGAACGGTTTAACCTAGAAAAACGAAATTTGGTGAGCCAAGTGGTTTTGGTGTACTGATCGTTACCTGAAAGAATCATCCAGATGGGGTGAAAAAAATGTTTGCTGAGACTTAAGATAACTCGTAGTTTTTTGGATGCTTGGCAAACCCTTTCCATGAAAGTGATTTTCGCCAGTCTCTGCTTTGGGCTACATCAACAGCAAACAAACCATAGAGATAGAACGTGAAAATGCTTTATTGTGTCAAGTTTCAAAGAGCTAGCACAAACCGTGTTTGATTTATACTCCCAAATACATGTATCCCTATAGGAGAAAACAGAGTGAAACCTAAAAATGAAAACGGTTACTGCAAACGAACGATTTAACCTAGAAAAACGAAATTTGGTGAGCCAAGTAGTTTTGGTGTAATGATCATTACCTGAAAGAATCATCAAGTTTGGGTGAAAAAATTTTTGCTGAGATTTCAGGAAACTCATAGTTTTTTGGAAGCTTGGCAACCCCTTTCCATGAAAGTGATTTTCGCCAGTCTCTGCTTAGGGCTACATCAACAGCAAACAAACCATAGAGATAGAACTTGAAACTGCTTTATTGTGTCAAGTTTCAAAGAGCTAGCACAAACCGTGTTTGATTTAGAGTTCCAAATACATGTATCCCTATAGGAGAAAACAGAGTGAAACCTAAAAATGAAAACGGTTACTGCAAACGAACGGTTTAACCTAGAAGAAAGAAATTTGGTGAGCCAAGTGGTTTTGGTGTACTGATCATTACCTGAAAGAATCATCAAGATTGGGTGAAAAAATTTTTGCTGAGATTTCAGGCAACTCGTAGTTTTTTGGAGGCTTGGCAACCCCTTTCCATGAAAGTGATTTTCGCCAGTCTCTGCTTAGGGCTACATCAACAGCAAACAAACCATAGAGATAGAACTTGAAACTGCTTTATTGTGTCAAGTTTCAAAGAGCTAGCACAAACCGTGTTTGATTTAGAGTTCCAAATACATGTATCCCTATAGGAGATAACAGAGTGAAACCTAAAAATGAAAACGGTTACTTCAAACGAACGGTTTAACCTAGAAGAACGAAATTTGGTGAGCCAAGTGGTTTTGGTGTACTGATCATTACCTGAAAGAATCATCAAGATTGGGTGAAAAAAATGTTTGCTGAGATTTCAGGCAACTCGTAGTTTTTTGGAAGCTTGGCAACCCCTTTCCATGAAAGTGAGTTTCGCCAGTCTCTGCTTAAGGCTACATCAACAGCAAACAAACCATTGAGATAGAACATGAAACTGCTTTATTGTGTCAAGTTTCAAAGAGCTAGCACAAACCGTGTTTGATGTAGAGTTCCAAATACATGTATCCCTATAGGAGAAAACAGAGTGAAACCTAAAAATGAAAACGGTTACTGCAAACGAACGGTTTAACCTAGAAAAACGAAATTTGGTTAGCCTAGTGGTTTTGGTGTACTGATCATTACCTGAAAGAATCATCAAGATTGGGTGAAAAAATGTTTGCTGAGATTACAAGAAACTCGTAGTTTTTTGGAAGCTTGGCCACCCCTTTCCATCAAAGTGATTTTCGCCACTCTCTGCTTAGGGCTACATCAACAGCAAACAAACCATAGAGATAGAACTTGAAAGTGCTTTATTGTGTCAAGTATCAAAGAGCTAGCACAAACCTTGTTTGATTTAGATTTCCAAATACATGTATCCCTATAGGAGAAAACAGAGTGAAACCTAAAAATGAAAACGGTTACTGCAAACGAACGGTTTAAACTAGAAGAACGAAATTTGGTGAGCCAAGCGGTTTTGCTGTACTGATCATTACATGAAAGAAACATCAACATTGGGTGAAAAAGTGTTTGCTGAGATTTCAGGCAACTGGTAGTTTTTTGGAAGCTTGGCAACCATTTTCCATGAAAGTGATTTTCGCCAGTCTCTGCTTAGGGCTACATCAACAGTAATCAAACCATAGAGATAAAAAGTGAAACTGCTTTTTTTGTGTCAACTCTCAAAGAGCTTGCAAAAACCGTGTTTGATTTAGAGTTCCAAATACATGTATCCCTATAGGAGAAAACAGAGTGAAACCTAAAAATGAAAATGGCTACTGCAAACAAACGGTTTAACCTAGAAGAACAAAATTTGGTGAGCTAAGTGGTTTTGTGTACTGATCATTATCTGAAAGAATCATCAAGATTGGGTGAAAAAATGTTTGCTGAGATTTCAGGCAACTCTAGTTTTTGGAAGCTTGGCAACCCCTTTCAATGAAAGTGATTTTCGCCAGTCTCTGCTTAGGGCTACATCAACAGCAAACAAACCATAGAGATAGAACATGAAACTGCTTTATTGTGTCAAGTTTCAAAGAGCTAGCACAAACCGTGTTTGATTTAGAGTTCCAAATACATGTATCCCTATAGGAGAAAACAGAGTGAAACCTAAAAATGAAAACGGTTACTGCAAACGAATGGTTTAACCTAGAAAAACAAATTTTGGTGAGCAAAGTGGTTTTGGTGTACTGATCATTACCAGAAAGAATCATCAAGATTGGGTTAAAAAATGTTTGCTGAGATTTCAGGCAACTCATAGTTTTTTGGAAGCTTGGCAACCCCTTTCCATGAAAGTGATTTTCGCCAGTCTCTGCTTAGGGCTACATCAACAGCAAGCAAACCATAGAGATAGAACTTTAAACTGCTTTATTGTGTCAACTTTCAAAGAGCTTGCACAAACCGTGTTTGATTTAAAGTTCCAAATACATGTATCCCTATAGGAGAAAACAGAGTGAAACCTAAAAATGAAAACGGTAATGTAAACGAACGGTTTAACTAGAAGAACGAAATTTGGTGAGCCAAGTGGTTTTGGTATACTGATCATTATCTGAAAGAATCATCAAGAATGGGTAAAAAAATATTTGCTGAGATTTCAGGCATATCATACTTTTATAAAAGCTTGGCAACCCCTTTCAATGAAAGTGATTTTCGCCAGTCGCTGCTTAGGGCTACATCCACAGCAAACAAACCATAGAGATAGAACTTGAACTGCTTTATTGTGTCAAGTTTCAAAGAGCTAGCACAAACCGCATTTGATGAAGAGTTCTAAATACATGTATCCCTATAGGAGAAAACAGAGTGAAACCTAAAAATGAAAACCGTTACTGCAAATGAACGGTTTAACCTAGAAGAACGAAATTTGGGGAGCCTAGTGGTTTTGGTGTAGTGATCATTACCTGAAATAATCATCAAGATTGGGTGAAAAAGCGTTTGCTGAGATTTCAGGTAACTCGTATTTTTTTGAAGCTTGGCACCCCCTTTCCATGAAAGTGATTTTCACCAGTCTCTGCTTAGTGCTACATCAACAGCAAACAAACCATAGAGGTAGAACTTGAAACTGCTTTATTGTGTCAAGTTTCAAAGAGCTAGCACAAACCGTGTTTGATATAGAGTTCCAAATACATGTATCCCTAAAGGAGAAAACAGAGTGAAACCTAAAAATGAAAACGGTTCCTGCAAAGAAACGGTTTAACCTAGAAGAACGAAATTCTGTGAGCCAAGTGGTTTTGGTGTACTGATCATTACCTGAAAGAATCATCAAGATCGGGTGAAAAAACGTTTGCTGAGATTTCAGGCAACTCGTAGTATTTTGGAAGCTTGGCAAACCCTTTCCATGAAAGTGATTTTCGCCAGTCTCCTCTTAGGGCTACATCAACAGCAAACAAACCATAGAGATAGAACGTGAAACTGCTGTATTGTGTCAAGTTTCAAAGAGCTAGCACAAACCGTGTTTCATTTAGAGTTCCAAATACATGTATCCCTATAGGAGAAAACAGAGTGAAACCTAAAAATGAAAACGGTTACTGCAAACGAACGGTTTAACCTAGAAGAACGAAATTTGGTGAGCCAAGTGGTTTTGGTGTACTGATCATTACCTGAAAGAATCATCAAGATTGAGTGAAAAAATGTTTGCTGAGATTTCAGAAAACTCGTAGTTTTTTGGAAGCTTGGCAACCCCTTTCCATGAAAGTGATTTTCGCCAGTCTCTGCTTAGGCCTACATCAACAGCAAACAAACCATAGAGATAGAACGTAAAATTGCTTTATTGTGAAAAGTTTCAAAGAGCTAGCACAAACCGTGTTTGATTTAGAGTTCCAAATACATGTAGCCCTATAGGAGAAAACAGAGTGAAACCTAAAAATGAAAACGGTTACTGCAAACGAACGGTTTAACCTAGAAGAAAGAAATTTGATGAACCAAGTGGTTTTGGTGTACTGATCATTACGTGAAAGAATCATCAAGATTGGATGAAAAAATGTTTGCTGAGATTTCAGGCAACTCGTAGTTTTTTGGAGGCTTGGCAACCCCTTTCCATGAAAGTGATTTTCGCCAGTTTCTGCTTAGGGCTACATCAACAGCAAACAAACCATAGAGATAGAACTTGAATCTGCTTTATTGTGTCAAGTTTCAAAGAGCTAGCACAAACCGTGTTTAATTTAGAGTTCCAAATACATGTATCCCTATAGGAGAAAACAGAGTTAAACCTAAAAATGAAAACGGTTACTGCAAACGAACGGTTTAACCTAGAAGAACAAAATTTGGTGAGCCAAGTGGTTTTGGTGTCCTGATTATTACCTGAAAGAATCATCAAGATTGGGTGAAAAAATGTTTGCTGAGATTTCAGGCAACTCGTAGTTTTTTGGAAGCTTGGCAACCCCTTTCCATGAATGTGATTTTCGCCAGTCTCTGCTTAGGGCTACATCAACAGCAAACAAACCAAAGAGATAGAATGTGAAACTGCTTTACTGTGTCAAGTTTCAAAGAGCTAGCACAAACCGTGTTTGATTTAGAGTTCCAAATACATGTATCCCTATAGAAGAAAACAGAGTGAAACCCTAAAATGAAAACGGTTACTGCGAACGAACGGTTTAACCTAGAAGAAGGAACTTTGGTGAGCCAAGTGGTTTTGGTGTACTGATCATTACCTGAAAGAATCATCAAGATTGGGTGAAAAAATCTTTGCTGAGATTTCAGGCAACTCATAGTTTTTTGGAAGCTTGGCAACCCCTTTTCATGAAAGTGATTTTCGCCAGTCTCTGCTTAGGGCTACATCAACAGCAAACAAACCATGGAGATAGAACTTGAAACTGCTTTATTGTGTCAAGTTTCAAAGAGCTAGCACAAACCGTGTTTGATTTAGAGTTCCAAATACATGTATCCCTATAGGACAAAACAGAGTGAAACCTAAAAATGAAAACGGTTACTGCAAACGAACGGTTTAAACTAGAAGAACGAAATTTGGTGAGCCAAGTGGTTTTGGTGTACTGATCATTACCTGAAAGAATCATCAAGATTGGGTGAAAAAATGTTTGCTGAGATTTCAGGCAACTCGTAGTTTTTTGGAAGCTTGGCAACCCTATTCCATGAAAGTGATTTTCGCCAGTCTCTGCTTAGGGCTACATCAACAGCAAACAAACCATAGAGATAGAAAGTGAAACTGCTTTATTGTGTCAGGTTTCAAAGAGCT
Source organism: Ictidomys tridecemlineatus (assembly GCF_052094955.1). Taxonomy (NCBI): domain Eukaryota; kingdom Metazoa; phylum Chordata; class Mammalia; order Rodentia; family Sciuridae; genus Ictidomys; species Ictidomys tridecemlineatus. The sequence continues at coordinate 268,268 of NW_027522424.1, forward strand.
AGCACAAACCGTGTTTGATTTAGAGTTCCAAATACATGTATCCCTATAGGAGAAAACAGAGTGAAACCTAAAAATTAAAACGCTTACTGAAAACGAACGGTTTAACCTAAAAGAACAAAATTTGGTGAGCCAAGTGCTTTTGGTGTACTGATCATTACCTGAAAGAATCATCAAGATTGGGTGAAAAAATGTTTGCTGAGATTGCAGGCAACTCGTAGTTTTTTGGAAGCTTCGCAACCCCTTTCCATGAAAGTGATTTTCGCCAGTCTCTGCTTAGGGCTACATCAACAGCAAACAAACCATAGAGATAGAACGTGAAACTGCTTTATTGTGTCAAGTTTCAAAGAGCTAGCACAAACCATGTTTGATTTAGAGTTCCAAATACATGTATCCCTATAGGAGAAAACCGAGTGAAACCTAAAAATATAAACGGTTACTGCAAACAAACGGTTTAACCTAGAAGAACGAAATTTGGTGGGCCAAGTGGTGTTGGTGTAGTGATCATTACCTGAAAGAATCATCAAGATTAGGTGAAAAAATGTTTGCTGAGATTTCAGGCAACTCATAGTTTTTTGGAAGCTTGGCAACCCTTTTCCATGAAAGTGATTTTCGCCAGTCTCTTGTTAGGGCTACATCAACAGCAAACAAACCATAGAGATAGACCGTGAAACTGCTTTATTGTGTCAGGTTTCAAAGAGCTAGCACAAACCGTGTTTGATTTAGAGTTCCAAATACATGTATCCCTATAGGAGAAAACAGAGTGAAACCTAAAAATGAAAACGGTTAATGCAAACGAACGGTTTAACCTAGAAGAACGAAATTTGGTGAACAAAGTGCTTTTGGTGTACTGATCATTAACTGAAAGAATCATCAAGATTGGGTGAAAAAATGTTTGCTGAGATTTCAGGCAACTCGTAGTTTTTTGGAAGCTTGGCAACCCCTTTCCATGAAAGTGATTTTCGCCAGTCTCTGCTTAGGGCTACATCAACAGCAAACAAACCATAGAGATAGAACGTGAAACTGCTTTATTGTGTCAAGTTTCAAAGAGCTAGCACAAACTGTGTTTGATTTAGAGTTCCAAATACATGTATCCCTATAGGAGGAAACAGAGTGAAACCTAAAAATGAAAACGGTTACTGCAAACGAACGGTTTAACCTAGACGAACGAAATTTGGTGAGCCAAGTGGTTTTGGTGTACTGATCATTACCTGAAAGAATCATCAAGATTGGGTGAAAAAATGTTTGCTGAGATTTAAGGCAACTCATAGTTTTTTGGAAGCTTGGCAACCCATTTCCATGAAAGTGATTTCCGCCAGTTTCTGCTTAGGATTGCATCAACAGCAAACAAACCATAGAGATAGAACTTGAATCTGCTTTATTGTGTCAAGTTTCAAAGAGCTAGCACAAACCGTGTTTAATTTAGAGTTCCAAATACATGTATCCCTATAGGAGAAAACAGAGTTAAACCTAAAAATGAAAACGGTTACTGCAAACGAACGGTTTAAACTAGAAGAACGAAATTTGGTGCGCCAAGTGGTTTTGGTGTCCTGATTATTTCCTGAAAGAATCATCAAGATTGGGTGAAAAAATTTTTGCTGAGATTTCAGGCAACTCGTAGTTTTTTGGAAGCTTGGCAACCCCTTTCCATGAATGTGATTTTCGCCAGTCTCTGCTTAGGGCTACATCAACAGCAAACAAACCAAAGAGATAGAATGTGAAACTGCTTTACTGTGTCAAGTTTCAAAGAGCTAGCACAAACCGTGTTTGATTTAGAGTTCCAAATACATGTATCCCTATAGAAGAAAACAGAGTAAAACCCTAAAATGAAAACGGTTTCTGCAAACGAACGGTTTAACCTAGAAGAACGAACTTTGTGAGCCAAGTGGTTTTGGTGGACTGATCATTACTTGAAAGAATCATCAAGATTGGGTAAAAAAATCTTTGCTGAGATTTGAGGCAACTCATAGTTTTATGAAAGCTTGGCAACCCCTTTTCATGAAAGTGATTTTCGCCAGTCTCTGCTTAGGGCTACATCAACAGCAAACAAACGATAGAGATAGAACTTGAAACTGCTTTATTGTGTCAAGTTTCAAAGAGCTAGCACAAACCGTGTTTGATTTAGAGTTCCAAATACATGTATCCCTATAGGAGAAAACAGAGTGAAACCTAAAAATGAAAACGGTTACTGCAAACAAACGGTTTAACCTAGAAGAACGAAATTTGGTGAGCCATGTGGCTTTGGTGTACTGATCATAACCTGAAAGAATCATCAAGATTGGGTGAAAAAATGTTTGCTGAGATTCAGGCAACTCGTAGTTTTTTGGAAGCTTGGCAACCCTTTTCCATGAAAGTGATTTTCGCCAGTCTCTGCTTAGGGCTACATCAACAGCAAACAAACCATAGAGATAGAACGTGAAACTGCTTTATTGTGTCAGGTTTCAACGAGCTAGCACAAACCGTGTTTGATTTAGAGTTCCAAATACATGTATCCCTATAGGAGAAAACAGAGTGAAACCTAAAAATTAAAACGGTTACTGCAAACGAACGGTTTAACCTAGAAGAACAAAATTTGGTGAGTCAAGTGGTTTTGGTGTACTGATCATTACCTGAAGGAATCATCAAGATTGGGTGAAAAAATGTTTGCTGAGATTGCAGGCAACTCGTAGTTTTTTGGAAGCTTGGCAACCCCTTTCCATGAAAGTGATTTTCGCCAGTCTCTGCTTAGGGCTACATCAACAGCAAACAAACCACAGAGATAGACTTGAAACTGCTTTATTGTGTCAGGCTTCAAAGAGCTAGCACAAACCGTGTTTGATTTAGAGTTCCAAATACATGTATCCCTATAGGAAAAAACAGAGTGAAACCTAAAATTTAAAACGGTTACTGCAAACGAACGGTTTAACCTAGAAGTACGAAATTTTGTGAGCCAAGTGGTTTTGGTGTACTGATCATTACCTGAAAGAATCATCAAGATTGGGTGAGAAAATGTTTGCTGAGATTTCAGGCAACTCGTAGTTTTTTGGAAGCTTGGCAACCCCTTTCCATGAAAGTGATTTTCGCCAGTCTCTGCTTAGGGCTACATCAACAGCAAACAAACCATAGAGATAGAACTTGAAACTGCTTTATTGTGTCAAGTTTAAAGAGCTAGCACAAACCATGTTTGATTTAGAGTTCCAAATACATGTATCCCTATAGGAGAAAACAGAGTGAAACCTAAAAATAAAAACGGTTACTGCAAACAAACGGTTTAACCTAGAAGAACGAAATTTGGTGAGCCAAGTGGTTTTGGTGTACTGATCATTACTTGAAAGAATCATCAAGATTTGGTGAAAAAATGTTTGCTGAGATTTCAGGTAACTCATAGTTTTTTGGAAGCTTGGCAACCCCTTTCCATGAAAGTGATTTTCGCCAGTCTCTGCTTAGGGCTACATCAACAGCAAACAAACCATAAAGATGGAACTTGAAACTGGTTTATTTTGTCAGGTTTCAAAGAGCTAGCACAAACCGTTTTTTGATTTAGAGTTCCAAATACATGTAACCCTTTCGGAGAAAACAGAGTGAAACCTAAAAATGAAAACGGTTACTGAAAACGAACGGTTTAACCTAGAAGAACGAAATTTGGTGAGCCAAGTGGTGTTGGTGTACTGATCATTACCTGAAAGAATTATCAATATTGGGTGAAAAAATGTTTGCTGAGATTCAGGCAACTCGTAGTTTTTTGGAAGCTTGGCAACCCCTTTCCATGAAAGTGATTTTCGCCAGTCTCTGCTTAGGGCTACAACAACAGCAAACAAACCATAGAGATAGAACTTGAAACTGCTTTATTGTGTCAAGTTTCAAAGAGCTAGCACAAACCGTGTTTGATTTAGAGTTCCAAATACATGTATCCCTATAGGAGAAAACAGAGTGAAACCTAAAAATGAAAACGGTTACTGCAAACAAACGGTTTAACCTAGAAGAACGAAATTTGGTGAGCCAAGTGGTTTTGGTGTACTGATCATTACTTGAAAGAATCATCAAGATTTGGTGAAAAAATGTTTGCTGAGATTTCAGGCAACTCATACTTTTTTGGAAGCTTGGCAACCCCTTTCCATGAAAGTGATTTTCGCCAGTCTCTGCTTAGGGCTACATCAACAGCAAACAAACCATAGAGATGGAACTTCAAACTGGTTTATTGTGTCAGGTTTCAAAGAGTTAGCACAAACCCTATTTGATTTAGAGTTCCAAATACATGTAACCCTTTCGGAGAAAACAGAGTGAAACCTAAAAATGAAAACGGTTACTGAAAACGAACGGTTTAACCTAGAAGAACGAAATTTGGTGAGCCAAGTGGTGTTGGTGTATTGATCATTACCTGAAAGAATTATCAAGATTGGGTGAAAAAATGTTTGCTCAGATTTCAGGCAACTCGCAGTTTTTTGGAAGCTTGGCAACCCCTTTCCATGAAAGTGATTTTCGCAAGTCTCTGCTTAGGGCTATATCAACAGCAAACAATCTATAGAGATGGAATTGGAAACTGGTTTATTGTGTCAGGTTTCAAAGAGCTAGCAAAAACCGTGTTTGATTTAGAGTTCCAAATACCTGTATCCCTATAGGAGAAAACAGAGTGAAACCTAAAAATGAAAACGGTTACTGCAAACGAACGGTTTAACCTAGAAGAATGAAATTTTGTGAGCCAAGTGGTTTTGGTGTACTGATCATTACCTGAAAGAATCATCAAGATTGGGTGAAAAAATGTTTGCTGAGATTCAGGCAACTCGTATTTTTTTGGAAGCTTGGCAACCCCTTTCAATGAAAGTGATTTTCGCCAGTCACTGCTTAGGGCTACATCAACAGCAAACAAACCATAGAGATAGAACTTGAAACTGCTTTATTGTGTCAAGTTTCAAAGAGCTAGCAAAAACCGTGTTTGATTTAGAGTTCCAAATACATGTATCCCTATAAGAGAAAACAGAGTGAAACCTAAAAATGAAAACGGTTACTGCAAACGAACGGTTTAACCTAGTAGAACGAAATTTGGTGAGCCAAGTGGTTTTGGTGTACTGATCATTACCTGAAAGAATCATCAAGATTGGATGAAAAAATGTTAGCTGAGATTGCAGAAAACTCGTAGTTTTTTGGAAGCTTGGCAAACCCTTTTTATGAAAGTGATTTTCGCCAGTCTCTGCTTAGGGCTACATCAACAGCAAACAAACCATAGAGATAGAACGTGAAACTGCTTTATTCTGTCAAGTTTCAAAGAGCTAGCACAAACTGTGTTTGATTTAGAGTTCCAAATACATGTATCCCTATAGGATAAAACAGAGTAAAACCTAAAAATGAAAACGGTTACTGCAAACGAACGGTTTAACCTAGAAGAACGAAATTTGGTTAGCCACGTGGTTTTGGTGTACTGATCATTACCTGAAAGAATCATCAAGATTGGGTGAAAAAATGTTTGCTGAGATTTCAGGCAACTCGTAGTTTTTTGGAAGCTTGGCACCCCCTTTCCATGAAAGTGATTTTCGCCAGTCTCTGCTTAGGGCTACATCAACAGCAAACAAACCATAGAGATAGAACTTGAAACTGCTTTATTGTGTCAAGTTTCAAAGAGCTAGCACAAACCGTGTTTGATTTAGAGTTCCAAATACATGTATCCCTATGGGAGAAAACAGAGTGAAACCTAAAAATGAAAACGGTTACTGCAAACGAACGGTTTAACCTAGAAGAACGAAATTTGGTGAGCCAAGTGGTTTTGGTGTACTGATCATTACCTGAAAGAATCATCAAGATTGGGTGAAAAAATGTTTGCTGAGATTTCAGGAAACTCGTAGTTTTTTGGAAGCTTGGCAACCCCTTTAAATGAAAGTGATTTTTGCCAGTCTCTGCTTACGGCTACATCAACAGCAAACAAACCATAGAGAGAGAACTTTAAACTGCTTTATTGTGTCAAGTTTCAAAGAGCTAGAACAAACCGTGTTTGATTTAGAGTTCCAAATACATGTATCCCTATAGGAGAAAACAGAGTAAAACCTAAAAATGAAAACGGTTACTGAAAACGAACGGTTTAACCTAGAAGAATGAAATTTTGTGAGCCAAGTGGTTTTGGTGTACTGATCATTACCTTAAAGAATCATCAAGATTGGGTGAAAAAATGTTTGCTGAGATTTCAGGCAACTCGTAGTTTTTTCGGAGCTTGGCAACCCCTTTCCATTAAAGTGATTTTCGCCAGTCTCTGCTTAGGGCTACATCAACTGCAAACAAACCATAGAGATAGAACTTTAAACTGCTTTATTGTGTCAAGTTTCAAAGAGCTAGCACAAACCGTGTTTGATTTAGAGTTTCAAATACATGTATCCCTATAGGAGAAATCAGAGTGAAACCTAAAAATGAAAATGGTTACTGCAAACGAACGGTTGAACCTAGAAGAACGAAATTTGGTGAGAAAAGTGGTTTTGGTGTACTGATCATTACCTGAAAGAATCATCAAGATTGGGTGATAAAATGTTTGCTGAGATTTCAGGCAACTCGTATTTTTTTGGAAGCTTGGCAACCCTTTCAATGAAAGTGCTTTTCGCCTGTCTCTGCTTAGGGCTACATCAACAGCAAACAAGCCATAGAGAGAGAACTTTAAACTGCTTTATTGTGTCAAGTTTTAAAGAGCTAGCACAAACCGTGTTTGATTTAGAGTTCCAAATACATGTATCCCTATAGGAGAAAACAGAGTGAAACCTAAAAATGAAAATGGTTACTGCAAACGAACGGTTTAACCTAGAAGAACGAAATTAGGTGGGCCAAGTGCTTTTGGTGTACTGATCATTACCTGAAAGAATCATCAAGATTGGATGAAAAAATGTTAGCTGAGATTTCAGAAAACTCGTAGTTTTTTGTAAGCTTGGTAACCCCTTTCCATTAAAGTGATTTTCGCCAGTCTCTGCTTAGGGCTACATCAACAGCAAACAAACCATAGAGATAGAACGTGAAACTGCTTTATTGTGTCAAGTTTCAAAGAGCTAGCACAAACCGTGTTTGATTTAGAGTTTCAAATACATGTATCCCTATAGGAGAAAACAGAGTGAAACCTAAAAATGAAAACGGTTACTGCAAACGAACGGTTTAACCTAGAAGAACGAAATGTAATGAGCCAAGTGGTTTTGGTGTATTGATCATTACCTGAAAGAATCATCATGATTGGGTGAAAAAAATGTTTGCTGAGATTTCAGGCAACTCGTAGTTTTTTGGAAGCTTGGCAACCCTTTCCATGAAAGTGATTTTCGCCAGTCTCTGCTTAGGGCTACATCAACAGCAAACAAACCATAAAGAGAGAACTTGAAACTGCTTTATGGTGTCAAGTTTCAAAGAGCTAGCACAAACCGTGTTTGATTTAGAGTTCCAAATACATGTATCCGTATAGGAGAAAAAAGAGTGAAACATAAGAATGAATACGGTTACTGCAAACGAACGGTTTAACCTAGAAGAACAAAATTTGGTGAGCCAAGTGGTTTCGGTGTACTGATCATTACATGAAAGAATCATCAAGATTGGGTGAAAAAATGTTTGCTGAGATTTCAGGCAACTCGTAGTTTTTTGGAAGCTTGGCAACCCCTTAACATGAAAGTGATTTTCGCCAGTCTCTGCTTAGGGCTACATCAACAGCAAACAAACCATAGAGATAGAACGTGAAACTGCTTTATTGTGTCAAGTTTCAAAGAGCTAGCACAAACCATGTTTGATTTAGAGTTCCAAATACATGTATCCCTATAGGAGAAAACAGAGTGAAACCTAAAATATAAACGGTTACTGCAAACAAACGGTTTAACCTAGAAGAACGAAATTTGGTGAGCCAAGTGGTTTTGGTGTACTGATCATTACTGGAAAGAATCATCAAGATTTGGTGAAAAAATGTTTGCTGAGAATTTAGGCAACTCATAGTTTTTTGGAAGCTTGGCAACCCCTTTCCATGAAAGTGATTTTCGCTAGTCTCTGCTTAGGGCTACATCAACAGCAAACCATCCATAGAGATAGAACCTGAAACTGCTTTATTGTGTCAAGTTTCAAAGAGCTAGCACAAACTGTGTTTGATTTAGAGTTCCAAATACATGTATCCCTATAGGAGAAAACAGAGTGAAACCTAAAAATGAAAACGGTTACTGAAAACGAACGGTTTAACCTAGACGAACGAAATTTGGTGAGCCAAGTGGTTTTGGTGTACTGATCATTACCTGAAAGAATCATCAAGATTGGATGAAAAAATGTTAGCTGAGATTTCAGAAAACTCGTAGTTTTTTGTAAGCTTGGCAACCCCTTTCCATTAAAGTGATTTTCGCCAGTCTCTGCTTAGGGCTACATCAACAGCAAACAAACCATAGAGATAGAACGTGAAACTGCTTTATTGTGTCAAGTTTCAAAGAGCTAGCACAAACCGTGTTTGATTTAGAGTTTCAAATACATGTATCCCTATAGGAGAAAACAGAGTGAAACCTAAAAATGAAAACGGTTACTGCAAATGAACGGTTTAACCTAGAAGAACGAAATTTAATGAGCCAAGTGGTTTTGGTGTATTGATCATTACCTGAAAGAATCATCAAGATTGGGTGAAAAAATGTTTGCTGAGATTTCAGGCAACTCGTAGTTTTTTGGAAGCTTGGCAACCCTTTCCATGAAAGTGATTTTCGCCAGTCTCTGCTTAGGGCTACATCAACAGCAAACAAACCATAAAGAGAGAACTTGAAACTGCTTTATTGTGTCAAGTTTCAAAGAGCTAGCACAAACCGTGTTTGATTTAGAGTTCCAAATACATGTATCCGTATAGGAGAAAACAGATTGAAACCTAAGAATGAATACGGTTACTGCAAACGAACGGTTTAACCTAGAAGAACAAAATTTGGTGAGCCAAGTGGTTTTGGTGTACTGATCATTACCTGAAAGAATCATCAAGATTGGGTGAAAAAATGTTTGCTGAGATTTCAGGCAACTCGTAGTTTTTTGGAAGCTTGGCAACCCCTTAACATGAAAGTGATTTTCGCCAGTCTCTGCTTAGGGCTACATCAACAGCAAAAAAAACCATTGAGATAGAACTTGAAACTGCTTTATTGTGTCCAGTTTCAAAGAGCTAGCACAAACCGTGTTTGATTTGGATTTCCAAATACATGTATCCCTATAGGAGAAAACAGAGTGAAACCTAAAAATGAAAACAGTTCCTGCCAACGAACGGTTTAACCTCGAAGAACAAAATTTGGTGAGCCAAGTGGATTTGGTGTACTGATCATTACCGGAAAGAATCATCAAGATTGGGTGAAAAAAAGTTTGCTGAGATTTCAGGCAACTCGTAGTTATTTGGAAGCTTGGCAACCCCTTTCCATGAAAGTGATTTTCGCCAGTCTCTGCTTAGTGCTACATCAACAGCAAACAAACCATAGAGATAGAACTTGAAACTGCTTTATTGTGTCAAGTTTCAAAGAGCTAGCACAAACCGTGTTTGATTTAGAGTTCCAAATACATGTATCCCTATAGGAGAAAACAGAGTGAAACCTAAAAATGAAAACGGTTACTGCAAACGAACGGTTTAACCTAGAAGAACGAAATTTGGTGAGCCAAGTGGTTTTGGTGTACTGATCATTACCTGAAAGAATCAAAATTGGGTGAAAAAATGTTTGCTGAGATTTCAGGCAACTCGTAGTTTTTTGGAAGCTTGGAAACCCCTTTCCATGAAAGTGATTTCGCCAGTTTCTGCTTAGGGCTGCATCAACAAAAAACAAACCATAGAGATAAAACTGGAAACCTCTTTATTGTGTCAACTTTGAAAGAGCTAGCACAAACCGTGTTTGATTTAGAGTTCCAAATACATGTATCCCTATAAAAGAAAACAGAGTGAAACCTAAAAATGAAAACGGTTACTGCAAACGAACGGTTTAACCTAGAAGAACGAAATTTGGTTAGCTAAATGGTTTTGGTGAACTGATCATTTCCTGAAAGTATTATCAAGATTGGGTGAAAAAATGTTTGCTGAGATTTCAGGCAACTCGTATTTTTTTGGAAGCTTGGCCACCCCTTTCCATGAAAGTCATTTTCGCCAGTCTCTGCTTAGGGCTACATCAACAACAAACAAACCATAGATATAAAACTGGAAACCTCTTTATTGTGTCAAGTTTCAAAGAGCTAGCACAAACCGTGTTTGATTTAGAGTTCCAAATACATGTATCCCTATAGGAGAAAACAGAGTGAAACCTAAAAATGAAAACGGTTCCTGCCAACGAACGGTTTAACCTAGAAGAATGAAATTTGGTGAGCCAAGTGGTTTTGGTGTACTGATCATTACCTGAAAGAATCATCAAGATTGGGTGAAAAAATGGTTGCTGAGATTTCAGGTAACGAGTAGTTTTTTGGAAGCTTGGCAACCCCTTTCCATGAAAGTGATTTTCGCCAGTCTCTGCTTAGGGCTACATCAACAGCAAACAAACCATAGAGAGAGAACTTGAAACTGCTTTATTGTGTCAAGTTTCAAAGAGCTAGCACAAACCGTGTTTCATTTCGAGTTCCAAATACATGTATCTCTATAAAAGAAAACAGAGTGAAACCTAAAAATGAAAACGGTTCCTGCAACCGAACGGTTTAACCTAGAAGAACGAAATTTGGTGAGCCAAGTGGTTTTTGTTTACTGATCATTACCTGAAATAATCATCAAGATTGGGTAAAAAATTTTTGCTGAGATTTCAGGCAACTCGTAGTTTTTTGGAAGCTTGGCAACCCCTTTCCATGAAAGTGATTTCGCCAGTCTCTGCTTAGGGCTACATCAACAGCAAAATAACAATAGAGAGAGAACTTGAAACCTCTTTATTGTGTCAAGTTTTAAAAAGCTAGCACAAACCGTGTTTGATTTAGAGTTCCAAATACATGTATCCCTATAGGAGATAACAGAGTGAAACCTAAAAATAAAAACGGTTCCTGCAAACGAACGGTTTAACCTAAAAGAACAAAATTTGGTGAGCCAAGTGGTTTTGGTGTACTGAATATTACCTGAAAGAATCATCAAAATTGGGTTAAAAAATGTTTGCTGGTATTTCAGGAAACTCGTAGTTTTTTGGAAGCTTGGCAACCCCTTTCCATGAAAGTGATTTTCGCCAGTCTATGCTTAGGGCTACATCAACAGCAAAGAAACCATAGAGATAGAACTTGAAACTGTTTTATTGTGTCAAGTTTCAAAGAACTAGCACAAACCGTGTTTCATTTAGAGTTCCAAATACATGTATCCCTATAGGAGAAAACAGTGTGAAACCCAAAAATGAAAACGGTTCCTGCAAACGAACGGTTGAACCTAGAAGAACGAAATTTGGTGAGCCAAGTGGTTTTGGTGTACTGATCATTACCGGAAAGAATCATCAAGATTGGGTGAAAAAATGTTTGCTGAGATTTCAGGCAACTCGTAGTTTTTTGGAAGCTTGGCAACCCCTTTCCATGAAAGTGATTTTCGCCAGTCTCTGCTTAGTGCTACATCAACAGCAAACAAACCATAGAGATAGAACTTGAAACTGCTTTATTGTGTCAAGTTTCAAAGAGCTAGCACAAACCGTGTTTGATTTAGAGTTCCAAATACATGTATCCCTATAAAAGAAAACAGAGTGAGACCTAAAAATGAAAACGGTTACTGCAAACGAACCGTTTAACCTAGAAGAACGAAATTTGGTTAGCTAAGTGGTTTTGGTGAACTGATCATTTCCTGAAAGTATTATCAAGATTGGGTGAAAAAATGTTTGCTGAGATTTCAGGCAACTCGTATTTTTTTGGAAGCTTGGCCACCCCTTTCCATGAAAGTCATTTTCGCCAGTCTCTGCTTAGGGCTACATCAACAACAAACAAACCATAGATATAAAACTAGAAACCTCTTTATTGTGTCACGTTTCAAAGAGCTAGCACAAACCGTGTTTGATTTAGAGTTCCAAATACATGTATCCCTATAGGAGAAAACAGAGTGAAACCTGAAAATGAAAACGGTTCCTGCCAACGAACGGTTTTACTAGAAGAACGAAATTTGGTAAGCCAAGTGGTTTTGGTGTACTGATCATTACCTGAAAGAATCATCAAGATTGGGTGAAAAAATGGTTGCTGAGATTTCAGGTAACGAGTAGTTTTTTGGAAGCTTGGCAACCCCTTTCCATGAAAGTGATTTTCGCCAGTCTCTGCTTAGGGCTACATCAACAGCAAACAAACCATAGAGATAGAACTTGAAACTGCTTTATTGTGTCAAGTTTCAAAGAGCTAGCACAAACCGTGTTTCATTTAGAGTTCCAAATACATGTATCACTATAGGAGAAAACAGAGTGAAACCTAAAAATGAAAACGGTTACTACAAACGAAAGGTTTAACCTAGAAAAACGAAAGTTGGTGAGCCAAGTTGTTTTGGTGTACTGATTATTACCTGAAAGAATCATCAAGATTGGCTGAAAAAATGTTTGCTGAGATTTCAGGCAACTCGTGGTTTTTGGAAGCTTGGCAACCCCTTTACATGAAAGTGATTTTCGCCAGTCTCTGCTTTGGGCTACATCAACAACAAACAAACCATAGAGATAGAACTGGAAACCTATTTATTGTGTCAAGTTTCAAAGAGCTAGCACAAACCGTGTTTGATTTAGAGTTCCAAATACATGTATCCCTATAGGAGAAAAAAAGTGAAACCTAAAAATGAAAACGGGTACTGCAAACGAACGGTTTAACCTAGAAGAACGAAATTTGGTGAGCCAAGTGGTTTTGGTGTACTGATCATTACCTGAAAAAATCATCAAGATTTGGTGAAAAAATGTTTGCTGAGATTTCAGGCAACTCGTAGTTTTTTGGAAGCTTGGCAACCCTTTACATGAAAGTGATTTTCGCCAGTCTCTGCTTAGGGCTACATCAACAGCAAACAAACCATTGAGATAGAACTTGAAACTGCTTTATTGTGTCAAGTTTCAAAGAGCTAGCACAAACCGTGTTTGATTTGGATTTCCAAATACATGTATCCCTATAGGAGAAAACAGAGTGAAACCTAAAAATGAAAACAGTTCCTGCCAACGAACGGTTTAACCTAGAAGAACAAAATTTGGTGAGCCAAGTGGATTTGGTGTACTGATCATTACCGGAAAGAATCATCAAGATTGGGTGAAAAAATGTTTGCTGAGATTTCAGGCAACTCGTAGTTTTTTGGAAGCTTGGCAACCCCTTTCGATGAAAGTGATTTTCGCCAGTCTCTGCTTAGTGCTACATCAACAGCAAACAAACCATAGAGATAGAACTTGAAACTGCTTTATTGTGTCAAGTTTCAAAGAGCTAGCACAAACCGTGTTTGATTTAGAGTTCCAAATACATGTATCCCTATAGGAGAAAACAGAGTGAAACCTAAAAATGAAAACGGTTACTGCAAACGAACGGTTTAACCTAGAAGAACGAAATTTGGTGAGCCAAGTGGTTTCGGTGTACTGATCATTACCTGAAAGAATCAAAATTGGGTGAAAAAATGTTTGCTGAGATTTCAGGCAACTCGTAGTTTTTTGGAAGCTTGGAAACCCCTTTCCATGAAAGTGATTTCGCCAGTTTCTGCTTAGGGCTACATCAACAAAAAACAAACCATAGAGATAAAACTGGAAACTTCTTTATTGTGTCAAGTTTGAAAGAGCTAGCACAAACCGTGTTTGATTTAGAGTTCCA
>NW_027522424.1:282126-328666 GCF_052094955.1 Ictidomys tridecemlineatus
GGTTTCATTTTGAGGTTTCACTCTGTTTTCTCCTATAGGGATACATGTATTTGGAACTCTAAATCAAACACGGTTTGTGCTAGCTCTTTGAAACTTGACACCATAAAGCAGTTTCAAGTTCTATCTCTATGGTTTGTTTGCTGTTGATGTAGCCCTAAGCAGAGACTGGCGAGAATCACTTTCATGGAAAGGGCCTGCCAAGCTTCCAAAAAACTACGAGTTGCCTGAAATCTCAGCACACACTTTTTCACCCAACCTTGATGAAACTTTCAGGTAATGATCAGTACACCAATCCCACTTGGCTCGCCAAATTTCGTTCTTCTAGGTGAAACCGTTCGTTGGCAGTAACCGGTTTCATTTTGAGGTTTCACTCTGTTTTCTCCTATAGGGATACATGTATTTGGAACTCTAAATCAAACACGGTTTGTGCTAGCTCTTTGAAACTTGACACCATAAAGCAGTTTCAAGTTCTATCTCTATGATTTGTTTGCTGTTGATGTAGCCCTAAGCAGAGACTGGCGAGAATCACTTTCATGGAAAGGGCCTGCCAAGCTTCCAAAAAACTACGAGTTGCCTGAAATCTCAGCACACACTTTTTCACCCAATCTTGATGAAACTTTCAGGTAATGGTCAGTACACCAATCCCACTTGGCTCGCCAAATTTCGTTCTTCTAGGTGAAACAGTTCGTTGGCAGTAACCGGTTTCATTTTGAGGTTTCACTCTGTTTTCTCCTATAGGGATACATGTATTTGGAACTCTAAATCAAACACGGTTTGTGCTAGCTCTTTGAAACTTGACACCATAAAGCAGTTTCAAGTTCTATCTCTATGGTTTGTTTGCTGTTGATGTAGGCCTAAGCAGCGACTGGCGAGAATCACTTTCATGGAAAGGGCCTGCCAATCTTCCAAAAAACTACGAGTTGCCTGAAATCTCAGCACACACTTTTTCACCCAATCTTGATGACACTTTCAGGTAATGGTCAGTACACCAATCCCACTTGGCTCACCAAATTTCGTTCTTCTAGGTGAAACTGTTTTTTGGCAGTAACCGGTTTCATTTTGAGGATTCACTCTGTTTTCTCCTATAGGGATACATGTATTTGGAACTCTAAATCAAACACGGTTTGTGCTAGCTCTTTGCAACTTGACACCATAAAGCAGTTTCAAGTTCTATCTCTATGGTTTGTTTGCTGTTGATGTAGCCCTAAGCAGAGACTGGCGAGAATCACTTTCATGGAAAGGGCCTGCCAAGCTTCCAAAAAACTACGAGTTGCCTGAAATCTCAGCACACACTTTTTCACCCAATCTTGATGAAACTTTCAGGTAATGATCAGTACACCAATCCCACTTGGCTCGCCAAATTTCGTTCTTCTAGGTGAAACCGTTCGTTGGCAGTAACCGGTTTCATTTTGAGGTTTCACTGTGTTTTTTCCTATAGGGATACATGTATTTGGAACTCTAAATCAAACACGGTTTGTGCTAGCTATTTGAAACTTGACACCATAAAGCATTTTCAAGTTCTATCTCTATGCTTTGTTTGCTGTTGATGTAGCCCTAAGCAGAGACTGGCGAGAATCACTTTCATGGAAAGGGCCTGCCAAGCTTCCAAAAAACTACGAGTTGCCTGAAATCTCAGCACACACTTTTTCACCCAATCTTGATGAAACTTTCAGGTAATGGTCAGTACACCAATCCCACTTGACTCGCCCAATTTCGTTCTTCTAGGTGAAACCGTTCGTTGGCAGTAACCGGTTTCATTTTGAGGTTTCACTCTGTTTTCTCCTATAGGGATACATGTATTTGGAACTCTAAATCAAACACGGTTTGTGCTAGCTCTTTGAAACTTGACACCATAAAGCAGTTTCAACTTCTATCTCTATGGTTTGTTTGCTGTTGATGTACCCCTAAGCAGAGACTGGCGAGAATCACTTTCATGGAAAGGTCCTGCCAAGCTTCCAAAAAACTAGGAGTTGCCAGAAATCTCAGCACACACTTTTTCAGCCAATCTTGAAGAAACTTTCAGGTAATGGTCAGTACACCAATCCCACCTGGCTCGCCAAATTTCGTTCTTCTAGGTGAAACCGTTCGTTGGCAGTAACCGGTTTCATTTTGAGGTTTCACTCTGTTTTCTCCTATAGGGATACATGTATTTGGAACTCTCAATCAAACACGGTTTGTGCTAGCTCTTTGAAACTTGACAACATAAAGCAGTTTCAAGTTCTATCTGTATGGTTTGTTTGCTGTTGATGTAGCCCTAAGCAGAGACTGGCGAGAATCACTTTCATGGAAAGGGCCTGCCAAGCTTCCAAAAAACTACGAGTTGCCTGAAATCTCAGCACACACTTTTTCACCCAATCTTGATGAAACTTTCAGGTAATGATCAGTACACCAATCCCACTTGGCTCGCCAAATTTCGTTCTTCCAGGTGAAACCGTTCGTTGGCAGTAACCGGTTTCATTTTGAGGTTTCACTCTGTTTTCTCCTATAGGGATACATGTATTTGGAACTCTAAATCAAACACGGTTTGTGCTAGCTCTTTGAAACTTGACACCATAAAGCAGTTTCAAGTTCTATCTCTATGGTTTGTTTGCTGTTGATGTACCCCTAAGCAGAGACTGGCGAGAATCACTTTCATGGAAAGGGCCTGCCAAGCTTCCAAAAAACTACGAGTTGCCTGAAATCTCAGCACACACTTTTTCACCCAATCTTGATGAAACTTTCATGTAATGGTCAGTACACCAATCCCACTTGGCTCACCAAATTTCGTTCTTCTAGGTGAAACCGTTCGTTGGCAGTAACCGGTTTCATTTTGAGGTTTCACTCTGTTTTCGCCTATAGGGATACATGTATTTGGAACTCTAAATCAAACACAGTTTGTGCTAGCTCTTTGAAACTTGACACCATAAAGCAGTTTCAAGTTCTATCTCTATGGTTTGTTTGCTGTTGATGTAGCCCTAAGCAGAGACTGGCGAGAATCACTTTCATGGAAAGGTCCTGCCAAGCTTCCAAAAAACTACGAGTTGCCTGAAATCTCAGCACACACTTTTTCAGCGAATCTTGATGAAACTTTCAGGTAATGGTCAGTACACCAATCCCACCTGGCTCGCCAAATTTCGTTCTTCTAGGTGAAACCGTTCTTTGGCAGTAACCGGTTTCATTTTGAGGTTTCACTCTGTTTTCTCCTATAGGGATACATGTATTTGCAACTCTAAATCAAACACGGTTTGTGCTAGCTCTTTGAAACTTGACACCATAAAGCAGTTTCAAGTTCTATCTCTATGGTTTGTTTGCTGTTGATGTAGCCATAAGCAGAGACTGGCGAGAATCACTTTCATGGAAAGGGCCTGACAAGCTTCCAAAAAACTACGAGTTGCCTGAAATCTCAGCACACACTTTTTCACCCAATCTTGATGAAACTCTCAGGTAAAGATCAGTACACCAATCCCACTTGGCTCGCCAAATTTCGTTCTTCTAGGTGAAACCGTTCGTTGGCAGTAACCGGTTTCATTTTGAGATTTCACTCTGTTTTCGCCTATAGGGATACATGTATTTGGAACTCTAAATCAAACACGGTTTGTGCTAGCTCTTTGAAACTTGACACCATAAAGCAGTTTCAAGTTCTATCTCTATGGTTTTTTTGCTGTTGATTAGCCCTAAGCAGAGACTGGCTAGAATCACTTTCATGGAAAGGGCCTGCCAAGCTTCCAAAAAACTACGAGTTGCCTGAAATCTCAGCACACACTTTTTCACCCAATCTTGATGAAACTTTCAGGTAATGATCAGTACACCAATCCCACCTGGCTCGCCAAATTTCGTTCTTCTAGGTGAAACCGTTCGTTGGCAGTAACCGGTTTCATTTTGAGGTTTCACTCTGTTTTCTCCTATAGGGATACATGTATTTGGAACTCTAAATCAAACACGGTTTGTGCTAGCTCTTTGAAACTTGATACCATAAAGAAGTTTCAAGTTCTATCTCTATGGTTTGTTTGCTGTTGATGTAGCCCTAAGCAGAGACTCGCGAGAATCAGATTCATGGAAAAAGCCTGCCAAGCTTCCAAAAAACTACGAGTTGCCTGAAATCTCAGCACACACTTTTTCACCCAATCTTGATGAAACTTTCAGGAAATGATCAGTACACCAATCGCACTTGGCTCGCCAAATTTCGTTCTTGTAGGTGAAACCGTTCGTTGGCAGTAACCGGTTTCATTTTGAGGTTTCACAACTATTTTCTCCTGTGGGGATACATGTATTTGGAACTCTAAATCAAACACGGTTTGTGCTAGCTCTTTGAAACTTGACACCATAAAGCAGTTTCAAGTTCTATCTCTATGGTTTGTTTGCTGTTGATGTAGCCCTAAGCAGAGACTGGCGAGAATCACTTTCATGGAAAGGGCCTGTCAAGCTTCCAAAAAACTACGAGTTGCCTGAAATCTCAGCACACACTTTTTCAACCAATCTTGTTGAAACTTTCAGGTAATGATCAGTACACCAATCCCACTTGGCTCGCCAAATTTCGTTCTTCTAGGTGAAACCGTTCGTTGGCACTAACCGGTTTCATTTTGAGGTTTCACTCTGTTTTCGCCTATAGGGATACATGTATTTGAAACTCTAAATCAAACACGGTTTGTGCTAGCTCTTTGAAACTTGACACCATAAAACAGTTTCAAGTTCTATCTCTATGGTTTGTTTGCTGTTGATGTAGCCCTAAGCAGAGACTGGCGAGAATCACTTTCATGGAAAGGGCCTGCCAAGCTTCCAAAAAACTACGAGTTGCCTGAAATCTCAGCACACACTTTTTCAACCAATCTTGTTGAAACTTTCAGGTAATGATCAGTACACCAATCCCACTTGGCTCGCCAAATTTCGTTCTTCTAGGTGAAACCGTTCGTTGGCACTAACCGGTTTCATTTTGAGGTTTCACTCTGTTTTCGCCTATAGGGATATATGTATTTGGAACTCTAAATCAAACACGGTTTGTGCTAGCTCTTTGAAACTTGACACAATAAAGCAGTTTCAAGTTCTATCTCTATGGTTTGTTTGCTGTTGATTAGCCCTAAGCAGAGACTGGCGAGAATCACTTTCATGGAAAGGGCCTGCCAAGCTTCCAAAAAACTACGAGTTGCCTGAAATCTCAGCACACACTTTTTCACCCAATCTTGATGAAACTTTCAGGTAATGATCAGTACACCAATCCCACTTGGCTCGCCAAATTTCGTTCTTCTAGGTGAAACCGTTCGTTGGCAGTAACCGGTTTCATTTTGAGGTTTCACTGTGTTTTCTCCTATAGGGATACATGTATTTGGAACTCTAAATCAAACACGGTTTGTGCTAGCTCTTTGAAACTTGACACCATAAAGCAGTTTCAAGTTCTATCTCTATGGTTTTTTTGCTGTTGATTAGCCCTAAGCAGAGACTGGCGAGAATCACTTTCATGGAAAGGGCCTGCCAAGCTTCCAAAAAACTACGAGTTGCCTGAAATCTCAGCACACACTTTTTCACCCAATCTTGATGAAACTTTCAGGTAATGATCAGTACACCAATACCACTTGGCTCGCCAAATTTCGTTCTTCTAGGTGAAACCGTTCGTTGGCAGTAACCAGTTTCATTTTGAGGTTTCACTCTGTTTTCTCCTATAGGGATACATGTATTTGGAACTCTAAATCAAACACGGTTTGTGCTAGCTCTTTGAAACTTGATACCATAAAGAAGTTTCAAGTTCTATCTCTATGGTTTGTTTGATGTTGATGTAGCCCTAAGCAGAGACTCGCGAGAATCAGATTCATGGAAAAAGCCTGCCAAGCTTCCAAAAAACTACGAGTTGCCTGAAATCTCAGCACACACTTTTTCACCCAATCTTGATGAAACTTTCAGGTAATGATCAGTACACCAATTGCACTTGGCTCGCCAAATTTCGTTCTTGTAGGTGAAACCGTTCGTTGGCAGTAACCGGTTTCATTTTGAGGTTTCACAACTATTTTCTCCTGTAGGGATACATGTATTTGGAACTCTAAATCAAACACGGTTTGTGCTAGCTCTTTGAAACTTGACACCATAAAGCAGTTTCAAGTTCTATCTCTATGGTTTGTTTGCTGTTGATGTAGCCCTAAGCAGAGACTGGCGAGAATCACTTTCATGGAAAGGGCCTGCCAAGCTTCCAAAAAACTACGAGTTGCCTGAAATCTCAGCACACACTTTTTCACCCAATCTTGATGAAACTTTCAGGTAATGATCAGTACACCAATCCCACTTGGCTCGCCAAATTTCGTTCTTCTAGGTGAAACCGTTCGTTGGCAGTAACCGGTTTCATTTTGAGGTTTTACTCTGTTTTCTCCTATAGGGATACATGTATTTGGAACTCTAAATCAAACACGGTTTGTGCTAGCTCTTTGAAACTTGACACCATAAAGCAGTTTCAAGTTCTATCTCTATGGTTTCTTTGCTGTTGATGTAGCCCTAAGCAGAGACTGGCGAGAATCACTTTCATGGAAAGGGCCTGCCAAGCTTCCAAAAAACTACGAGTTGCCTGAAATCTCAGCACACACTTTTTCACCCAATCTTGATGAAACTTTCAGGTAATGATCAGTACACCAATCCCACTTGGCTCGCCAAATTTCGTTCTTCTAGGTGAAACCGTTCGTTGGCAGTAACCGGTTTCATTTTGAGGTTTCACTGTGTTTTCTCCTATAGGGATACATGTATTTGGAACTCTAAATCAAACACGGTTTGTGCTAGCTCTTTGAAACTTGACACCATAAAGCAGTTTCAAGTTCTATCTCTATGGTTTGTTTGCTGTTGATGTAGCCCTAAGCAGAGACTGGCGAGAATCACTTTCATGGAAAGGGCCTGCCAAGCTTCCAAAAAACTACGAGTTGCCTGAAATCTCAGCACACACTTTTTCACCCAATCTTGATGAAACTTTCAGGTAATGATGAGTACACCAATCCCACTTGGCTCGCCAAATTTCGTTCTTCTAGGTGAAACCGTTCGTTGGCAGTAACCGGTTTAATTTTGAGGTTTCACTCTGTTTTCTCCTATAGGGATACATGTATTTGGAACTCTAAATCAAACACGGTTTGTGCTAGCTCTTTGAAACTTGACACAATAAAGCAGTTTCAAGTTCTATCTCTATGATTTGTTTGCTGTTGATGTACCCCTAAGCAGAGACTGGCGAGAATCACTTTCATGGAAAGGGCCTGCCAAGCTTCCAAAAAACTACGAGTTGCCTGAAATCTCAGCACACACTTTTTCACCCAATCTTGATGAAACGTTCAGGTAATGATCAGTACACCAATCCCACTTGGCTCGCCAAATTTCATTCTTCTAGGTGAAACCGTTCGTTGGCAGTAACCGGTTTCATTTTGAGGTTTCACTCTGTTTTCGCCTATAGGG
Source organism: Ictidomys tridecemlineatus (assembly GCF_052094955.1). Lineage (NCBI taxonomy): Eukaryota > Metazoa > Chordata > Mammalia > Rodentia > Sciuridae > Ictidomys > Ictidomys tridecemlineatus. Next base: position 289,516 of record NW_027522424.1, read on the forward strand.
ATACATGTATTTGGAACTCTAAATCAAACACAGTTTGTGCTAGCTCTTTGAAACTTGACACCATAAAGCAGTTTCAAGTTCTATCTCTATGGTTTGTTTGCTGTTGATGTAGCCCTAAGCAGAGACTGGCGAGAATCACTTTCATGGAAAGGGCCTGCCAAGCTTCCAAAAAACTACGAGTTGCCTGAAATCTCAGCACACACTTTTTCACCCAATCTTGATGAAACTTTCAGGTAATGATCAGTACACCAATCCCACTTGGCTCGCCAAATTTCGTTCTTCTAGGTGAAACCGTTCGTTGGCAGTAACCGGTTTCATTTTGCGGTTTCACTCTGTTTTCTCCTATAGGGATACATGTATTTGGAACTCTAAATCAAACACGGTTTGTGCTAGCTCTTTGAAACTTGACACCATAAAGCAGTTTCAAGTTCTATCTCTATGGTTTGTTTGCTGTTGATGTAGCCCTAAGCAGAGACTGGCGAGAATCACTTTCATGGAAAGGGCCTGCCAAGCTTCCAAAAAACTACGAGTTGCCTGAAATCTCAGCTCACACTTTTTCACCCAATCTTGATGAAATTTTCAGGTAATGATCAGTACACCAATCCCACTTGGCTCGCCAAATTTCGTTCTTCTAGGTGAAACCGTTCATTGGCAGTAACCGGTTTCATTTTGAGGTTTCACTCTGTTTTCTCCTATAGGGATACATGTATTTGGAACTCTAAATCAAACACGGTTGGTGCTAGCTCTTTGAAACTTGACACAATAAAGCAGTTTCAAGTTCTATCTCTATGGTTTGTTTGCTGTTGATGTAGCCCTAAGCAGAGACTGGCGAGAATCACTTTCATGGAAGGGGCCTGCCAAGCTTCCAAAAAACTACGAGTTGCCTGAAATCTCAGCACACACTTTTTCACCCAATCTCGATGAAACTTTCAGGTAATGATCAGTACACCAATCCCACTTGGCTCGCCAAATTTCATTCTTCTAGGTGAAACCGTTCGTTGGCAGTAACCGGTTTCATTTTGAGGTTTCACTCTGTTTTCTCCTATAGGGATACATGTATTTGGAACTCTAAATCAAACACGGTTTGTGCTAGCTCTTTGAAACTTGACACCATAAAGCAGTTTCAAGTTCTATCTCTATGGTTTGTTTGCTGTTGATGTAGCCCTAAGCAGAGACTGGCGAGAATCACTTTCATGAAAAGGGCCTGCCAAGCTTCCAAAAAACTACGAGTTGCCTGAAATCTTAGCACACACTTTTTCACCCAATCTTGATGATACTTTCAGGTAATGATCAGTACACCAATCCCACTTGGCTCGCCAAATTTCGTTCTTCTAGGTGAAACCGTTCGTTGGCAGTAACCGGTTTCATTTTGAGGTTTCACTCTGTTTTCTCCTATAGGGATGCATGTATTTGGAACTCTAAATCAAACACGGTTTGTGGTAGCTCTTTGAAACATGACACAATAAAGCAGTTTCAAGTTCTATCTCTATGGTTTGTTTGCTGTTGATGTAGCCCTAAGCAGAGACTGGCGAGAATCAGATTCATGGAAAGGCCCTGCCAAGCTTCCAAAAAACTACAAGTTTCCTGAAATCTCAGCACACACTTTTTCACCCAATCTTGATGAAACTTTCAGGTAATGATCAGTACACCAATCCCACTTGGCTCGCCAAATTTCGTTCTTCTAGGTGAAACCGTTCGTTGGCAGTAACCGGTTTCATTTTGAGGTTTCACTCTGTTTTCTCCTATAGGGATGCGTGTATTTGGAACTCTAAATCAAACACGGTTTGTGCTAGCTCTTTGAAACTTGACACAATATAGCAGTTTCAAGTTCTATCTCTATGGTTTGTTTGCTGTTGATGTAGCCCTAAGCAGAGACTGGCGAGAATCACTTTCATGGAAAGGGCCTGCCAAGCTTCCAAAAAACTACGAGTTGCCTGAAATTTCAGCACACACTTTTTCACCCAATCTTGATGAAACTTTCAGGTAATGATCAGTACACCAATCCCACTTGCCTCGCCAAATTTCGTTCTTCTAGGTGAAACCTTTCGTTGGCAGTAACCGGTTTCATTTTAAGGTTTCACTCTGTTTTCTCCTATAGGGATACATGTATTTGGAACTCTAAATCAAACACGGTTTGTGCTAGCTCTTTGAAACTTGACACCATAAAGCAGTTTCAAGTTCTATCTCTATGGTTTGTTTGCTGTTGATGTAGCCCTAAGCAGAGACTGGCGAGAATCACTTTCATGGAAAGGGCCTGCCAAGCTTCCAAAAAACTACGAGTTGCCTGAAATCTCAGCACACACTTTTTCACCCAATCTCGATGAAACTTTCAGGTAATGATCAGTACACCAATCCCACTTGGCTCGCCAAATTTCGTTCTTCTAGGTGAAACTGTTCGTTGGCAGTAACCGCTTTCATTTTGAGGTTTCACTCTGTTTTCTCCTATAGGGATACATGTATTTGGAACTCTAAATCAAACACGGTTTGTGCTAGCTCTTTGAAACTTGACACCATAAAGCAGTTTCAAGTTCTATCTCTATGGTTTGTTTGCTGTTGATGTAGCCCTAAGCAGAGACTGGCGAGAATCACTTTCATGGAAAGGGCCTGCCAAGCTTCCAAAAAACTATGAGTTGCCTGAAATCTCAGCACACACTTTTTCACCCAATCTTGATGAAACTTTCAGGTAATGATCAGTACACCAATCCCACTTGGCTCGACAAATTTCGTTCTTCTAGGTGAAACCGTTCGTTGGCAGTAACCGGTTTCATTTTGAGGTTTCACTCTGTTTTCTCCTATAGGGATGCATGTATTTGGAACTCTAAATCAAACACGGTTTGTGCTAGCTCTATGAAACATGACACAATAAAGCAGTTTCAAGTTCTATCTCTATGGTTTGTTTGCTGTTGATGTAGCCCTAAGCAGAGACTGGCGAGAATCAGATTCATGGAAAGGCCCTGCCAAGCTTCCAAAAAACTACAAGTTGCCTGAAATCTCAGCACACACTTTTTCACCCAATCTTGATGAAACTTTCAGGTAATGATCAGTACACCAATCCCACTTGGCTCGCCAAATTTCGTTCTTCTAGGTGAAACCGTTCGTTGGCAGTAACCGGTTTCATTTTGAGGTTTCACTCTGTTTTCTCCTATAGGGATGCGTGTATTTGGAACTCTAAATCAAACACGGTTTGTGCTAGCTCTTTGAAACTTGACACAATAATAGCAGTTTCAAGTTCTATCTCTATGGTTTGTTTGCTGTTGATGTAGCCCTAAGCAGAGACTGGCGAGAATCACTTTCATGGAAAGGGCCTGCCAAGCTTCCAAAAAACTACGAGTTGCCTGAAATTTCAGCACACACTTTTTCACCCAATCTTGATGAAACTTTCAGGTAATGATCAGTACACCAATCCCACTTGCCTCGCCAAATTTCGTTCTTCTAGGTGAAACCTTTCGTTGGCAGTAAACGGTTTCATTTTAAGGTTTCACTCTGTTTTCTCTATAGGGATACATGTATTTGGAACTCTAAATCAAACACGGTTTGTGCTAGCTCTTTGAAACTTGACACCATAAAGCAGTTTCAAGTTCTATCTCTATGGTTTGTTTGCTGTTGATGTAGCCCTAAGCAGAGACTGGCGAGAATCACTTTCATGGAAAGGGCCTGCCAAGCTTCCAAAAAACTACGAGTTGCCTGAAATCTCAGCACACACTTTTTCACCCAATCTCGATGAAACTTTCAGGTAATGATCAGTACACCAATCCCACTTGGCTCGCCAAATTTCGTTCTTCTAGGTGAAACCGTTCGTTGGCAGTAACCGGTTTCATTTTGAGGTTTCACTCTGTTTTCTCCTATAGGGATGCATGTATTTGGAACTCTAAATCAAACACGGTTTGTGCTAGCTCTTTGAAACTTGACACAATATAGCAGTTTCATGTTCTATCTCTATGGTTTGTTTGCTGTTGATGTAGACCTAAGCAGAGACTGGCGAGAATCACTTTCATGGAAAGGGCCTGCCAAGCTTCCAAAAAACTACGAGTTGCCTGAAATTTCAGCACACACTTTTTCACCCAATCTTGATGAAACTTTCAGGTAATGATCAGTACACCAATCCCACTTGCCTCGCCAAATTTCGTTCTTCTAGGTGAAACCTTTCGTTGGCAGTAACCGGTTTCATTTTAAGGTTTCACTCTGTTTTCTCCTATAGGGATACATGTATTTGGAACTCTAAATCAAACACGGTTTGTGCTAGCTCTTTGAAACTTGACACCATAAAGCAGTTTCAAGTTCTATCTCTATGGTTTGTTTGCTGTTGATGTAGCCCTAAGCAGAGACTGGCGAGAATCACTTTCATGGAAAGGGCCTGCCAAGCTTCCAAAAAACTACGAGTTCCTGAAATCTCAGCACACACTTTTTCACCCAATCTCGATGAAACTTTCAGGTAATGATCAGTACACCAATCCCACTTGGCTCGCCAAAATTCGTTCTTCTAGGTGAAACTGTTCGTTGGCAGTAACCGGTTTCATTTTGAGGTTTCACTCTGTTTTCTCCTATAGGGATACATGTATTTGGAACTCTAAATCAAACACGGTTTGTGCTAGCTCTTTGAAACTTGACACCATAAAGCAGTTTCAAGTTCTATCTCTATGGTTTGTTTGCTGTTGATGTAGCCCTAAGCAGAGACTGGCGAGAATCACTTTCATGGAAAGGGCCTGCCAAGCTTCCAAAAGACTACGAGTTGCCTGAAATCTCAGCACACACTTTTTCACCCAATCTTGATGAAACTTTCAGGTAATGATCAGTACACCAATCCCACTTGGCTCGCCAAATTTCGTTCTTCTAGGTGAAACCGTTCGTTGGCAGTAACCGGTTTCATTTTAAGGTTTCACTCTGTTTTCTCCTATAGGGATGCGTGTATTTGGAACTCTAAATCAAACACGGTTTGTGCTAGCTCTTTGAAACTTGACACAATATAGCAGTTTCAAGTTCTATCTCTATGGTTTGTTTACTGTTGATGTAGCCCTAAGCAGAGACTGGCGAGAATCACTTTCATGGAAAGGGCCTGCCAAGCTTCCAAAAACTACGAGTTGCCTGAAATTTCAGCACACACTTTTTCACCCAATCTTGATGAAACTTTCAGGTAATGATCAGTACACCAATCCCACTTGCCTCGCCAAATTTCGTTCTTCTAGGTGAAACCTTTCGTTGCCAGTAACCGGTTTCATTTTGAGGTTTCATTCTGTTTTCTCCTATAGGGATACATGTATTTGGAACTCTAAATCAAACACGGTTTGTGCTAGCTCTTTGAAACTTGACACCATAAAGCAGTTTCAAGTTCTATCTCTATGGTTTGTTTGCTGTTGATGTAGCCCGAAGCACAGACTGGCGAGAATCACTTTCATGGAAAGGGCCTGCCAAGCTTCCAAAAAACTACGAGTTGCCTGAAATCTCAGCACACACTTTTTCACCCAATCTCGATGAAACTTTCAGGTAATGATCAGTACACCAATCCCACTTGGCTCGCCAAATTTCGTTCTTCTAGGTGAAACTGTTCGTTGGCAGTAACCGGTTTCATTTTGAGGTTTCACTCTGTTTTCTCCTATAGGGATACATGTATTTGGAACTCTAAATCAAACACGGTTTGTGCTAGCTCTTTGAAACTTGACACCATAAAGCAGTTTCAAGTTCTATCTCTATGGTTTGTTTGCTGTTGATGTAGCCCTAAGCAGAGACTGGCGAGAATCACTTTCATGGAAAGGGCCTGCCAAGCTTCCAAAAGACTACGAGTTGCCTGAAATCTCAGCACACACTTTTTCACCCAATCTTGATGAAACTTTCAGGTAATGATCAGTACACCAATCCCACTTGGCTCGCCAAATTTCGTTCTTCTAGGTGAAACCGTTCGTTGGCAGTAACCGGTTTCATTTTGAGGTTTCACTCTGTTTTCTCCTATAGGGATACATGTATTTGGAACTCTAAATCAAACACGGTTTGTGCTAGCTCTTTGAAACTTGACACAATAAAGCAGTTTCAAGTTCTATCTCTATGGTTTGTTTGCTGTTGATGTAGCCCTAAGCAGAGACTGGCGAGAATCACTTTCATGGAAAGGGCCTGCCAAGCTTCCAAAAAACTACGAGTTGCCTGAAATCTCAGCACACGCTTTTACACCCAATCTCGATGAAACTTTCAGGTAATGATCAGTACACCAATCCCACTTGGCTCGCCAAATTTCGTTCTTCTAGGTGAAGCCGTTCCTTGGCAGTAACCGGTTTCATTTTGAGGTTTCACTCTGTTTTCTCCTATAGGGATGCATGTATTTGGAACTCTAAATCAAACACGGTTTGTGCTAGCTCTTTGAAACTTGACACAATAAAGCAGTTTCAAGTTCTATCTCTATGGTTTGTTTGCTGTTGATGTAGCCCTAAGCAGAGACTGGCGAGAATCACTTTCATGGAAAGGGCCTGCCAAGCTTCCAAAAAACTACGAGTTGCCTGAAATTTCAGCACACACTTTTTCACCCAATCTTGATGAAACTTTCAGGTAATGATCAGTACACCAATCCCACTTGCCTCACCAAATTTCGTTCTTCTAGGTGAAACCTTTCGTTGGCAGTAACCGGTTTCATTTTAAGGTTTCACTCTGTTTTCTCCTATAGGGATACATGTATTTGGAACTCTAAATCAAACACGGTTTGTGCTAGCTCTTTGAAACTTGACACCATAAAGCAGTTTCAAGTTCTATCTCTATGGTTTGTTTGCTGTTGATGTAGCCCTAAGCAGAGACTGGCGAGAATCACTTTCATGGAAAGGGCCTGCCAAGCTTCCAAAAAACTACGAGTTGCCTGAAATCGAGGCACACACTTTTTCACCAAATCTCGATGAAACCTTCAGGTAATGATCAGTACACCAATCCCACTTGGCTCGCCAAATTTGGTTCTTCTAGGAGAAACCCTTCGTTGGCAGTAACCGGTTTGATTTTAAGGTTTCACTGTGTTTTCTCCTATAGGGATACATGTATTTGGAACTCTAAATCAAACAGGGTTTGTGCTAGCTCTTTGAAACTTGACACCATAAAGCAGTTTCAAGTTCTATCTCTATGGTTTGTTTGCTGTTGATGTAGCCCTAAGCAGAGACTGGCGAGAATCACTTTCATGGAAAGGGCCTGCCAAGCTTCCAAAAAACTACGAGTTGCCTGAAATCTCAGCACACACTTTTTCACCCAATCTTGATGAAACTTTCAGGTAATGATCAGTACACCAATCCCACTTGGCTCGCCAAATTTTGTTCTTCTAGGTGAAACCGTTCGTTGGCAGTAACCGGTTTCATTTTAAGGTTTCACTCTGTTTTCTCCTATAGGGATACATGTATTTGGAACTCTAAATCAAACACGGTTTGTGCTAGCTCTTTGAAACTTGACACCATAAAGCAGTTTCAAGTTCTATCTCTATGGTTTGTTTGCTGTTGATGTAGCCCTAAGCAGAGACTGGCGAGAATCAGATTCATGGAAAGGCCCTGCCAAGCTTCCAAAAAACTACAAGTTGCCTGAAATCTCAGCACACACTTTTTCACCCAATCTTGATGAAACTTTCAGGTAATGATCAGTACACCAATCCCACTTGGCTCGCCAAATTTCGTTCTTCTAGGTGAAACCGTTCGTTGGCAGTAACCGGTTTCATTTTGAGGTTTCACTCTGTTTTCTCCTATAGGGATGCATGTATTTGGAACTCTAAATCAAACACGGTTTGTGCTAGCTCTTTGAAACTTGACACAATATAGCAGTATCAAGTTCTATCTCTATGGTTTGTTTGCTGTTGATGTAGCCCTAAGCAGAGACTGGCGAGAATCACTTTCATGGAAAGGGCCTGCCAAGCTTCCAAAAAACTACGAGTTGCCTGAAATTTCAGCACACACTTTTTCACCCAATCTTGATGAAACTTTCAGGTAATGATCAGTACACCAATCCCACTTGCCTCGCCAAATTTCGTTCTTCTAGTTGAAACCTTTCGTTGGCAGTAACCGGTTACATTTTAAGGTTTCACTCTGTTTTCTCCTATAGGGATACATGTATTTGGAACTCTAAATCAAACACGGTTTGTGCTAGCTCTTTGAAACTTGACACCATAAAGCAGTTTCAAGTTCTATCTCTATGGTTTGTTTGCTGTTGATGTAGCCCTAAGCAGAGACTGGCGAGAATCACTTTCATGGAAAGGGCCTGCCAAGCTTCCAAAAAACTACGAGTTGCCTGAAATCTCAGCACACACTTTTTCACCCAATCTCGATGAAACTTTCAGGTAATGATCAGTACACCAATCCCACTTGGCTCGCCAAATTTCGTTCTTCTAGGTGAAACTGTTCGTTGGCAGTAACCGGTTTCATTTTGAGGTTTCACTCTGTTTTCTCCTATAGGGATACATGTATTTGGAACTCTAAATCAAACACGGTTTGTGCTAGCTCTTTGAAACTTGACACCATAAAGCAGTTTCAAGTTCTATCTCTATGGTTTGTTTGCTGTTGATGTAGCCCTAAGCAGAGACTGGCGAGAATCACTTTCATGGAAAGGGCCTGCCAAGCTTCCAAAAAACTACGAGTTGCCTGAAATCTCAGCACACACATTTTCACCCAATCTTCATGAAACTTTCAGGTAATGATCAGTACACCAATCCCACTTGGCTCGCCAAATTTCGTTCTTCTAGGTGAAACCGTTCGTTGGCAGTAACCGGTTTCATTTTGAGGTTTCACTCTGTTTTCTCCTATAGGGATACATGTATTTGGAACTCTAAATCAAACACGGTTTGTGCTAGCTCTTTGAAACTTGACACCATAAAGCAGTTTCAAGTTCTATCTCTATGGTTTGTTTGCTGTTGATGTAACCCTAAGCAGAGACTGGCGAGAATCACTTTCATGGAAAGGGCCTGCCAAGCTTCCAAAAAACTACGAGTTGCCTGAAATCTAGGCACACACTTTTTCACCAAATCTCGATGAAACCTTCAGGTAATGATCAGTACACCAATCCCACTTGGCTCGCCAAATTTCGTTCTTCTAGGTGAAACCGTTCGTTGGCAGTAACCGGTTTCATTTTGAGGTTTCACTCTGTTTTCTCCTATAGGGATACATGTATTTGGAACTCTAAATCAAACACGGTTTGTGCTAGCTCTTTGAAACTTGACAACATAAAGCAGTTTCAAGTTCTATCTCTATGGTTTGTTTGCTGTTGATGTAGCCCTAAGCAGAGACTGGCGAGAATCACTTTCATGGAAAGGGCCTGCCAAGCTTCCAAAAAACTACGCGTTGCCTGAAATCTCAGCACACACTTTTTCACCCAATCTTGATGAAACTTTCAGGTAATGATCAGTACACCAATCCCACTTGGCTCGCCAAATTTCGTTCTTCTAGGTGAAACCGTTCCTTGGCAGTAACCGGTTTCATTTTGAGGTTTTACTCTGTTTTCTCCTATAGGGATACATGTATTTGGAACTCTAAATCAAACACGGTTTGTGCTAGCTCTTTGAAACTTGACACCATAAAGCAGTTTCAAGTTCTATGTCTATGGTTTGTTTGCTGTTGATGTAGCCCTAAGCAGAGACTGGCGAGAATCACTTTCATGGAAAGGGCCTGCCAAGCTTCCAAAAATCTACGAGTTGCCTGAAATCTCAGCACACACTTTTTCACCCAATCTTGATGAAACTTTCAGGTAATGATCAGTACACCAATCCCACTTGGCTCGCCAAATTTCGTTCTTCTAGGTGAAACCGTTCGTTGGCAGTAACCGGTTTCATTTTGAGGTTTCACTCTGTTTTCTCCTATAGGGATACATGTATTTGGAACTCTAAATCAAACACGGTTTGTGCTAGCTCTTTGAAACTTGACACCATAAAGCAGTTTCAAGTTCTATCTCTATGGTTTGTTTGCTGTTGATGTAGCCCTAAGCAGAGACTGGCGAGAATCACTTTCATGGAAAGGGCCTGCCAAGCTTCCAAAAAACTACGAGTTTCCTGAAATCTCAGCACACACTTTTTCACCCAATCTTGATGAAACTTTCAAGTAATGATCAGTACACCAATCCCACTTGGCTCGCCAAATTTCGTTCTTCTAGGTGAAACCGTTCGTTGGCAGTAACCGGTTTCATTTTGAGGTTTCACTCTGTTTTCTCCTATAGGGATACATGTATTTGGAACTCTAAATCAAACACGGTTTGTGCTAGCTCTTTGAAACTTGACACCATAAAGCAGTTTCAAGTTCTATCTCTATGGTTTGTTTGCTGTTGATGTAGCCCTAAGCAGAGACTGGCGAGAATCACTTTCATGGAAAGGGCCTGCCAAGCTTCCAAAAAACTACGAGTTGCCTGAAATTACAGCACACAATTTTTCACCCAGTCTTGATGAAACTTTCAGGTAATGATCAGTACACCAATCCCACTTGGCTCGCCAAATTTCCTTCTTCCAGGTGAAACCGCTCATTGGCAGTAACCGGTTTCATTTTGAGGTTTCACTCTGTTTTCTCCTATAGGGATACATGTATTTGGAACTCTAAATCAAACACGGTTTGTGCTAGCTCTTTGAAACTTGACACCATAAAGCAGTTTCACGTTCTATCTCTATGGTTTGTTTGCTGTTGATGTAGCCCTAAGCTGAGACTGGCGAGAATCACTTTCATGGAAAGGGCCTGCCAAGCTTCCAAAAAACTACGAGTTGCCTGAAATCTCAGCACACACTTTTTCACCCAATCTTGATGAAACTTTCAGGTAATGATCAGTACACCAATCCCACTTGGCTCGCCAAATTTCGTTCTTCTAGGTGAAACCGTTCGTTGGCAGTAACCGGTTTCATTTTGAGGTTTCACTCTGTTTTCTCCTATAGGGATACATGTATTTGGAACTCTAAATCAAACACGGTTTGTGCTAGCTCTTTGAAACTTGACACCATTAAGCAGTTTCAAGTTCTATCTCTATGGTTTGTGTGCTGTTGATGTAGCCCTAAGCAGAGACTGGCGAGAATCACTTTCATGGAAAGGGCCTGCCAAGCTTCCAAAAAACTACGAGTTGCCTGAAATCTCAGCACACACTTTTTCACCCAATCTTGATGAAACTTTCAGGTAATGATCAGTACACCAATCCCACTTGGCTCGCCAAATTTCGTTCTAGGTGAAACCGTTCGTTGGCAGTAACCGGTTTCATTTTGAGGTTTCACTCTGTTTTCTCCTATAGGGATACATGTATTTGGAACTCTAAATCAAACACGGTTTGTGCTAGCTCTTTGAAACTTGACACCATAAAGCAGTTTCAAGTTCTATCTCTATGGTTTGTTTGCTGTTGATGTAGCCCTAAGCAGAGACTGGCGAGAATCACTTTCATGGAAAGGGCCTGCCAAGCTTCCAAAAAACTACGAGTTGCCTGAAATCTCAGCACACACTTTTTCACCCAATCTTGATGAAACTTTCAGGTAATGATCAGTACACCAATCCCACTTGGCTCGCCAAATTTCGTTCTTCTAGGTGAAACCGTTCGTTGGCAGTAACCGGTTTCATTTTGAGGTTTCACTCTGTTTTCTCCTATAGGGATACATGTATTTGGAACTCTAAATCAAACACGGTTTGTGCTAGCTCTTTGAAACTTGACACCATAAAGCAGTTTCAAGTTCTATCTCTATGGTTTGTTTGCTGTTGATGTAGCCCTAAGCTGAGACTGGCGAGAATCACTTTCATGGAAAGGGCCTGCCAAGCTTCCAAAAAACTACGAGTTGCCTGAAATCTCAGCACACACTTTTTCACCCAATCTTGATGAAACTTTCAGGTAATGATCAGTACACCAATCCCACTTGGCTCGCCAAATTTCGTTCTTCTAGGTGAAACCGTTCGTTGGCAGTAACCGGTTTCATTTTGAGGTTTCACTCTGTTTTCTCCTAGAGGGATACATGTATTTGGAACTCTAAATCAAACACGGTTTGTGCTAGCTCTTTGAAACTTGACACCATAAAGCAGTTTCAAGTTCTATCTCTATGGTTTGTTTGCTGTTGATGTAGCCCTAAGCAGAGACTGGCGAGAATCATTTTCATGGAAAGGGCCTGCCAAGCCTCCAAAAAACTACGAGTTGCCTGAAATCTCAGCACACACTTTTTCACCCAATCTTGATGAAACTTTCAGGTAATGATCAGTACACCAATCCCACTTGGCTCGCCAAATTTCGTTCTTCTAGGTGAAACCGTTCGTTGGCAGTAACCGGTTTCATTTTGAGGTTTCACTCTGTTTTCTCCTATAGGGATACATGTATTTGGAACTCTAAATCAAACACGGTTTGTGCTAGCTCTTTGAAACTTGACACCATAAAGCAGTTTCAAGTTCTATCTCTATGGTTTGTTTGCTGTTGATGTAGCCCTAAGCAGAGACTGGCGAGAATCACTTTCATGGAAAGGGCCTGCCAAGCTTCCAAAAAACTACGAGTTTCCTGAAATCTCAGCACACACTTTTTCACCCAATCTTGATGAAACTTTCAGGTAATGATCAGTACACCAATCCCACTTGGCTCGCCAAATTTCGTTCTTCTAGGTGAAACCGTTCGTTGGCAGTAACCGGTTTTCATTTTGAGGTTTCACTCTGTTTTCTCCTATAGGGATACATGTATTTGGAACTCTAAATCAAACACGGTTTGTGCTAGCTCTTTGAAACTTGACACCATAAAGCAGTTTCAAGTTCTATCTCTATGGTTTGTTTGCTGTTGATGTAGCCCTAAGCAGAGACTGGCGAGAATCACTTTCATGGAAAGGGCCTGCCAAGCTTCCAAAAAACTACGAGTTGCCTGAAATCTCAGCACACACTTTTTCACCCAATCTTGATGAAACTTTCAGGTAATGATCAGTACACCAATCCTACTTGGCTCTCCAAATTTCGTTCTTCTAGGTGAAACCGTTCGTTGGCAGTAACCGGTTTCATTTTGAGGTTTCACTCTGTTTTCTCCTATAGGGATACATGTATTTGGAATTCTAAATCAAACACGGTTTGTGCTAGCTCTTTGAAACTTGACACCATAAAGCAGTTTCAAGTTCTATCTCTATGGTTTGTTTGCTTTTGATGTAGCCCTAAGCAGAGACTGGCGAGAATCACTTTCATGGAAAGGGCCTGCCAAGCTTCCAAAAAACTACGAGTTGCCTGAAATCTCAGCACACACTTTTTCACCCAATCTTGATGAAACTTTCAGGTAATGATCAGTACACCAATCCCACTTGGCTCGCCAAATTTCGTTCTTCTAGGTGAAACCGTTCGTTGGCAGTAACCGGTTTCATTTTGAGGTTTCACTCTGTTTTCTCCTATAGGGATACATGTATTTGGAACTCTATATCAAACACAGTTTGTGCTAGCTCTTTGAAACTTGACACCATAAAGCAGTTTCAAGTTTTATCCCTATGGTTTGTTTGTTGTTGATGTAGCCCTAAGCAGAGACTGGCGAGAATCACTTTCATGGAAAGGGCCTGCCAAGCTTCCAAAAAACTACGAGTTGCCTGAAATCTCAGCACACACTTTTTCACCCAATCTTGATGAAACTTTCAGGAAATGATCAGTACACCAATCTCACTTGGCTCGCCATATTTCGTTCTTCTAGGTGAAACCGTTCGTTGCAGTAACCGGTTTCATTTTGAGGTTTCACTCTGTTTTCTCCTATAGAGATACATGTATTTGGAACTCTAAATCAAACACGGTTTGTGCTAGCTCTTTGAAACTTGACCACCATAGAGCAGTTTCAAGTTCTATCTCTATGGTTTGTTTGCTGTTGATGTAGCCCTAAGCAGAGACTGGCGAGAATCACTTTCATGGAAAGGGCATGCCAAGCTTCCAAAAAACTACGAGTTGCCTGAAATCTCAGCACACACTTTTTCACCCAATCTTGATGAAACTTTCAGGTAATGATCAGTACACCAATCCACTTGGCTCGCCAAATTTCTTTCTTCTAGGTGAAACCGTTCGTTGGCAGTAACCAGTTTCATTTTGAGGTTTCACTCTGTTTTCTCTTATAGGGATACATGTATTTGGAACTCTAAATCAAACACGGTTTGTGCTAGCTCTTTGAAACTTGACACAATAAAGCAGTTTCAAGTTCTATCTCTATGGTTTGTTTTCTTTTTATGTACCCCTAAGCAGAGACTGGCGAGAATCACTTTCATGGAAAGGGCCTGCCAAGCTTCCAAAAAACTACGAGTTTCCTGAAATCTCAGCACACACTTTTTCACCCAATCTTGATGAAATTTTCAGATAATGATCAGTATACCAATCCCACTTGGCTCGCCAAATTTCGTTCTTCTAGGTGAAACGTTCGTTGGCAGTAACCGGTTTCATTTTGAGGTTTCACTCTGTTTTCTCCTATAGGGATACATGTTTTGGAACTCTAAATCAAACACGGTTTGTGCTAGCTCTTTGAAACTTGACACCATAAAGCAGTTTCAAGTTCTATCTCTATGGTTTGTTTACAGTTGATGTAGCCCTAAGCAGAGACTGGCGAAAATCACTTTCATGGAAAGGGCCTGCCATGCTTCCAAAAAACTACGAGTTGCCTGAAATCTCAGCACACACTTTTTCACCCAATCTTGATGAAACTTTCAGGTAATGATCAGTACACCAATCCCACTTGGCTCGCCAAATTTCGTTCTTCAAGGTGAAACCGTTCGTTGGCAGTAACCGGTTTCATTTTGAGGTTTCACTCTGTTTTCTCCTATAGGGATACATGTATTTGGAACTCTAAATCAAACACGGTTTGTGCTAGCTCTTTGAAACTTGACACCATAAAGCAGTTTCAAGTTCTATCTCTATGGTTTGTTTGCTGTTGATGTAGCCCTAAGCTGAGACTGGCGAGAATCACTTTCATGGAAAGGGCCTGCCAAGCTTCCAAAAAACTACGAGTTGCCTGAAATCTCAGCACACACTTTTTCACCCAATCTTGATGAAACTTTCAGGTAATGATCAGTACTCCAATCCCACTTGGCTCGCCAATTTCGTTCTTCTAGGTGAAACCGTTCGTTGGCAGTAACCGGTTTCATTTTGAGGTTTCACTCTGTTTTCTCTTATAGGGATACATGTATTTGGAACTCTAAATCAAACACGGTTTGTGCTAGCTCTTTGAAACTTGACACCATAAAGCAGTTTCAAGTTCTATCTCTATGGTTTGTTTGCTGTTGATGTAGCCCTAAGTAGAGACTGGCGAGAATCACTTTCATGGAAAGGGCCTGCCAAGCTTCCAAAAAACTACGAGTTGCCTGAAATCTCAGCACACACTTTTTCACCCAATCTTGATGAACTTTCAGGTAATGATCAGTACACCAATCCCACTTGGCTCGCCAAATTTCGTTCTTCTAGGTGAAACCGTTCGTTGGCAGTAACCGGTTTCATTTTGAGGTTTCACTCTGTTTTCTCCTATAGGGATACATGTATTTGGAACTCTAAATCAAACACGGTTTGTGCTAGCTCTTTGAAACTTGACACCATAAAGCAGTTTCAAGTTCTATCTCTATGGTTTGTTTGCTGTTGATGTAGCCCTAAGCAGAGACTGGCGAGAATCACTTTCATGGAAAGGGCCTGCCAAGCTTCCAAAAAACTACGCGTTGCCTGAAATCTCAGCACACACTTTTTCACCCAATCTTGATGAAACTTTCAGGTAATGATCAGTACACCAATCCCACTTGGCTCGCCAAATTTCGTTCTTCTAGGTGAAACCGTTCCTTGGCAGTAACCGGTTTCATTTTGAGGTTTTACTCTGTTTTCTCCTATAGGGATACATGTATTTGGAACTCTAAATCAAACACGGTTTGTGCTAGCTCTTTGAAACTTGACACCATAAAGCAGTTTCAAGTTCTATGTCTATGGTTTGTTTGCTGTTGATGTAGCCCTAAGCAGAGACTGGCGAGAATCACTTTCATGGAAAGGCCTGCCAAGCTTCCAAAAAACTACGAGTTGCCTGAAATCTCAGCACACACTTTTTCACCCAATCTTGATGAAACTTTCAGGTAATGATCAGTACACCAATCCCACTTGGCTCGCCAAATTTCGTTCTTCTAGGTGAAACCGTTCGTTGGCAGTAACCGGTTTCATTTTGAGGTTTCACTCTGTTTTCTCCTATAGGGATACATGTATTTGGAACTCTAAATCAAACACGGTTTGTGCTAGCTCTTTGAAACTTGACACCATAAAGCAGTTTCAAGTTCTATCTCTATGGTTTGTTTGCTGTTGATGTAGCCCTAAGCAGAGACTGGCGAGAATCACTTTCATGGAAAGGGCCTGCCAAGCTTCCAAAAAACTACGAGTTTCCTGAAATCTCAGCACACACATTTTTCACCCAATCTTGATGAAACTTTCAAGTAATGATCAGTACACCAATCCCACTTGGCTCGCCAAATTTCGTTCTTCTAGGTGAAACCGTTCGTTGGCAGTAACCGGTTTCATTTTGAGGTTTCACTCTGTTTTCTCCTATAGGGATACATGTATTTGGAACTCTAAATCAAACACGGTTTGTGCTAGCTCTTTGAAACTTGACACCATAAAGCAGTTTCAAGTTCTATCTCTATGGTTTGTTTGCTGTTGATGTAGCCCTAAGCAGAGACTGGCGAGAATCACTTTCATGGAAAGGGCCTGCCAAGCTTCCAAAAAACTACGAGTTGCCTGAAATTACAGCACACAATTTTTCACCCAGTCTTGATGAAACTTTCAGGTAATGATCAGTACACCAATCCCACTTGGCTCGCCAAATTTTCCTTCTTCCAGGTGAAACCGCTCATTGGCAGTAACCGGTTTCATTTTGAGGTTTCACTCTGTTTTCTCCTATAGGGATACATGTATTTGGAACTCTAAATCAAACACGGTTTGTGCTAGCTCTTTTGAAACTTGACACCATAAAGCAGTTTCACGTTCTATCTCTATGGTTTGTTTGCTGTTGATGTAGCCCTAAGCAGAGACTGGCGAGAATCACTTTCATGGAAAGGGCCTGCCAAGCTTCCAAAAAACTACGAGTTGCCTTAAATCTCAGCACACACATTTTCACCCAATCTTGATGAAACTTTCAGGTAATGATCAGTACACCAATCCCACTTGGCTCGCCAAATTTCGTTCTTCTAGGTGAAACCGTTCATTGGCAGTAACCGGTTTCATTTTGAGGTTTCACTCTGTTTTCTCCTATAGGGATACATGTATTTGGAACTCTAAATCAAACACGGTTTGTGCTAGCTCTTTGAAACTTGACACCATAAAGCAGTTTCAAGTTCTATCTCTATGGTTTGTTTGCTGTTGATGTAGCCCTAAGCAGAGACTGGCGAGAATCACTTTCATGGAAAGGGCCTGCCAAGCTTCCAAAAAACTACGAGTTGCCTGAAATCTCAGCACACACTTTTTCACCCAATCTTGATGAAACTTTCAGGTAATGATCAGTACACCAATCCCACTTGGCTCGCCAAACTTCGTTCTTCTAGGTGAAACCGTTCGTTGGCAGTAACCGGTTTCATTTTGAGGTTTCACTCTGTTTTCTCCTATAGGGATACATGTATTTGGAACTCTAAATCAAACACGGTTTGTGCTAGCTCTTTGAAACTTGACACCATAAAGCAGTTTCAAGTTCTATCTCTCTGGTTTGTTTGCTGTTGATGTAGCCCTAAGCAGAGACTGGCGAGAATCACTTTCATGGAAAGGGCCTGCCAAGCTTCCAAAAAACTACGAGTTGCCTGAAATTTCAGCACACACTTTTTCACCCAGTCTTGATGAAACTTTCAGGTAATGATCAGTACACCAATCCCACTTGGCTCCCCAAATTTCCTTCTTCCAGGTGAAACCGTTCATTGGCAGTAACCGGTTTCATTTTGAGGTCTCACTCTGTTTTCTCCTATAGGGATACATGTATTTGGAACTCTAAATCAAACACGGTTTGTGCTAGCTCTTTGAAACTTGACACCATAAAGCAGTTTCACGTTCTATCTCTATGGTTTGTTTGATGTTGATGTAGCCCTAAGCTGAGACTGGCGAGAATCACTTTCATGGAAAGGGCCTGCCAAGCTTCCAAAAAACTACGAGTTGCCTGAAATCTCAGCACACACTTTTTCACCCAATCTTGATGAAACTTTCAGGTAATGATCAGTACACCAATCCCACTTGGCTCGCCAAATTTCGTTCTTCTAGGTGAAACCGTTCGTTGGCAGTAATCGGTTTCATTTTGAGGTTTCACTCTGTTTTCTCTTATAGGGATACATGTATTTGGAACTCTAAATCAAACACGGTTTGTGCTAGCTTTTTGAAACTTGACACCATAAAGCAGTTTCAAGTTCTATCTCTATGGTTTGTTTGCTGTTTATGTAGCCCTAAGCAGAGACTGGCGAGAATCACTTTCATGGAAAGGGCCTGCCAAGCTTCCAAAAATCTACGAGTTGCATGAAATCTCAGCACACACTTTTTCACCCAATCTTGATGAAACTTTCAGGTAATGATCAGTACACCAATCCCACCTTGCTCGCCAAATTTCGTTCTTCTAGGTGAAACCGTTCGTTGGCAGTAACCGGTTTCATTTTGAGGTTTCACTCTGTTTTCTCCTATAGGGATACATGTATTTGGAACTCTAAATCAAACACGGTTTGTGCTAGCTCTTTGAAACTTGACACAATAAAGCAGTTTCAAGTTCTATCTTTATGGTTTGTTTGCTTTTTATGTAGCCCTAAGCAGAGACTGGCGAGAATCACTTTCATGGAAAGGGCCTGCCAAGCTTCCAAAAAACTACGAGTTGCCTGAAATCTCAGCACATACTTTTTCATCCAATCTTGATGAAACTTTCAGGTAATGATCAGTACACCAATCCCACTTGGCTCACCAAATTTCGTTCTTCTAGGTGAAACCGTTCGTTGGCAGTAACCGGTTTCATTTTGAGGTTTCACTCTGTTTTCTCCTATAGAGATACATGTATTTGGAACTCTAAATCAAACACGGTTTGTGCTAGCTCTTTGAAACTTGACACCATAAAGCAGTTTCAAGTTCTATCTCTATGGTTTGTTTGCTGTTGATGTAGCCCTAAGCCGAGACTGGCGAGAATCACTTTCATGGAAAGGGCCTGCCAAGCTTCCAAAAAACTACGAGTTGCCTGAAATCTCAGCACACACTTTTTCACCCAATCTTGATGAAACATTCAGGTAATGATCAGTACACCAATCCCACTTGGCTCGCCAAATTTCATTCTTCTAGGTGAAACCGTTCGTTGGCAGTAACCGGTTTCATTTTGAGGTTTCACTCTGTTTTCTCTTATAGGGATACATGTATTTGGAACTCTAAATCAAACACGGTTTGTGCTAGCTCTTTGAAACTTGACACCATAAAGCAGTTTCAAGTTCTATCTCTATGGTTTGTTTGCTGTTGATGTAGCCCTAAGCAGAGACTGGCGAGAATCACTTTCATGGAAAGGGCCTGCCAAGCTTCCAAAAAACTACGAGTTGCCTGAAATCTCAGCACACACTTTTTCACCCAATCTTGATGAAACTTTCAGGTAATGATCAGTACACCAATCCCACTTGGCTCGCCAAATTTCGTTCTTCTATGTAAAATCGTTAGTTGGCAGTAACCGGTTTCATTTTGAGGTTTCACTCTGTTTTCTCCTATAGGGATACATGTATTTGGAACTCTAAATCAAACACGGTTTGTGCTAGCTCTTTGAAACTTGACACCATAAAGCAGTTTCAAGTTCTATCTCTATGGTTTGTTTGCTGTTCATGTAGCCCTAAGCAGAGACTGGCGAGAATCACTTTCATGGAAAGGGCCTGTCAAGCTTCCAAAAAACTACGACTTGCCTGAAATATCAGCACACACTTTTTCACCCAATCTTGATGAAACTTTCAGGTAATGATCAGTACACCAATCCCACTTGGCTCGCCAAATTTCGTTCTTCTAGGTGAAACGGTTCGTTGGCAGTAACCGGTTTCATTTTGAGGTTTCACTCTGTTTTCTCCTATAGGGATACATGTATTTGGAACTCTAAATCAAACACGGTTTGTGCTAGCTCTTTGAAACTTGACACCATAAAGCAGTTTCAAGTTCTATCTCTATGGTTTGTTTGCTGTTGATGTAGCCCTAAGCAGAGACTGGCGAGAATCACTTTCATGGAAAGGGCCTGCCAAGCTTCCAAAAAACTACGAGTTGCCTGAAATTTCAGCACACACTTTTTCACCCAATCTTGATGAAACTTTCTGGTAATGATCAGTACACCAATCCCACTTGGCTCGCCAAATTTCGTTCTTCTAGGTGAAACCGTTCGTTGGCAGTAACCGGTTTCATTTTGAGGTTTCACTCTGTTTTCTCCTATAGGGATACATGTATTTGGAACTCTAAATCAAACACGGTTTGTGCTAGCTTTTTGAAACTTGACACCATAAAACAGTTTCAAGTTCTATCTCTATGGTTTGTTTGCTGTTGATGTAGCCCTAAGCAGAGACTGGCGAGAATCACTTTCATGGAAAGGGCCTGCCAAGCTTCCAAAAAACTACGAGTTGCCTGAAATCTCAGCACACACTTTTTCACCCAATCTTGATGAAACTTTCAGGTAATGATCAGTACACCAATCCCACTTGGCTCGCCAAATTTCGTTCTTCTAGGTGAAACCGTTCGTTGGCAGTAACCGGTTTCATTTTGAGGTTTCACTCTGTTTTCTCCTATAGGGATACATGTATTTGGAACTCTAAATCAAACACAGTTTGTGCTAGCTCTTTGAAACTTGACACCATAAAGCAGTTTCAAGTTCTATCTCTATGGTTTGTTTGCTGTTGATGTAGCCCTAAGCAGAGACTGGCGAGAATCACTTTCATGGAAAGGGCCTGCCAAGCTTCCAAAAAACTACGAGTTGCCTGAAATCTCAGCACACACTTTTTCACCCAATCTTGATGAAACTTTCAGGTAATGATCAGTACACCAATCCCACTTGGCTCGCCAAACTTCGTTCTTCTAGGTGAAACCGTTCGTTGGCAGTAACCGGTTTCATTTTGAGGTTTCACTCTGTTTTCTCCTATAGGGATACATGTATTTGGAACTCTAAATCAAACACGGTTTGTGCTAGCTCTTTGAAACTTGACACCATAAAGCAGTTTCAAGTTCTATCTCTCTGGTTTGTTTGCTGTTGATGTAGCCCTAAGCAGAGACTGGCGAGAATCACTTTCATGGAAAGGGCCTTCCAAGCTTCCAAAAAACTACGAGTTGCCTGAAATTTCAGCACACACTTTTTCACCCAATCTTCATGAAACTTTCAGGTAATGATCAGTACACCAATCCCACTTGGCTCGCCAAATTTCATTCTTCTAGGTGAAACCGTTCGTTGGCAGTAACCGGTTTCATTTTGAGGTTTCACTCTGTTTACTCTGTTTTCTCTTATAGGGATACATGTATTTGGAACTCTAAATCAAACACGGTTTGTGCTAGCTCTTTGAAACTTGACACCCCATAAAGCAGTTTCAAGTTCTATCTCTATGGTTTGTTTGCTGTTGATGTAGCCCTAAGCAGAGACTGGCGAGAATCACTTTAATGGAAATGGCCTGCCAAGCTTCCAAAAAACTACGAGTTGCCTGAAATCTCAGCACACACTTTTCACCCAATCTTGATGAAACTTTCAGGTAATGATCAGTACACCAATCCCACTTGGCTCGCCAAAATTTCGTTCTTCTAGGTGAAACCGTTCGTTGGCAGTAACCGGTTACATTTTGAGGTTTCACTCTGTTTTCTCCTATAGGGATACATGTATTTGGAACTCTAAATCAAACACGGTTTGTGCTAGCTCTTTGAAACTTGACACCATAAAGCAGTTTCAAGTTCTATCTCTATGGTTTGTTTGCTGTTGATGTAGCCCTAAGTAGAGACTGGCGAGAATCACTTTCATGGAAAGGCCTGTCAAGCTTCCAAAAAACTACGACTTGCCTGAAATATCAGCACACACTTTTTCACCCAATCTTGATGAAACTTTCAGGTAATGATCAGTACACCAATCCCACTTGGCTCGCCAAATTTCGTTCTTCTAGGTGAAACGGTTCGTTGGCAGTAACCGGTTTCATTTTGAGGTTTCACTCTGTTTTCTCCTATAGGGATACATGTATTTGGAACTCTAAATCAAGCACGGTTTGTGCTAGCTCTTTGAAACTTGACACCATAAAGCAGTTTCAAGTTCTATCTCTATGGTTTGTTTGCTGTTGATGTAGCCCTAAGCAGAGACTGGCGAGAAATCACTTTCATGGAAAGGGCCTGCCAAGCTTCCAAAAAACTACGAGGTGCCTGAAATTTCAGCACTCACTTTTTTCACCCAATCTTGATGAAACTTTCAGGTAATGATCAGTACACCAATCCCACTTGGCTCGCCAAATTTCGTTCTTCTAGGTGAAAACCGTTCGTTGGCAGTAACCGGTTTCATTTTGAGGTTTCACTCTGTTTTTCTCCTATAGGGATACATGTATTTGGAACTCTAAATCAAACACGGTTTTGTGCTAGCTTTTTGAAACTTGACACCATAAAACAGTTTCAAGTTCTATCTCTATGGTTTGTTTGCTGTTGATGTAGCCCTAAGCAGAGACTGGCGAGAATCACTTTCATGGAAAGGGCCTGCCAAGCTTCCCAAAAACTACGAGTTGCCTGAAATCTCAGCACACACTTTTTCACCCAATCTTGATGAAACTTTCAGGTAATGATCAGTACACCAATCCCACTTGGCTCGCCAAATTTCCGTTCTTCTAGGTGAAACCGTTCGTTGGCAGTAACCGGTTTCATTTTGAGGTTTCACTCTGTTTTCTCCTATAGGGATACATGTATTTGGAACTCTAAATCAAACACGGTTTGTGCTAGCTCTTTGAAACTTGACACCATAAAGCAGTTTCAAGTTCTATCTCTATGGTTTGTTTGCTGTTGATGTAGCCCTAAGCAGAGACTGGCGAGAATCACTTTCATGGAAAGGGCCTGCCAAGCTTCCAAAAAACTACGAGTTGCCTGAAATCTCAGCACACACTTTTTCACCCAATCTTGATGAAACTTTCAGGTAATGATCAGTACACCAATCCCACTTGGCTCGCCAAACTTCGTTCTTCTAGGTGAAACCGTTCGTTGGCAGTAACCGGTTTCATTTTGAGGTTTCACTCTGTTTTCTCCTATAGGGATACAATGTATTTGGAACTCTAAATCAAACACGGTTTGTGCTAGCTCTTTGAAACTTGACACCATAAAGCAGTTTCAAGTTCTATCTCTCTGGTTTGTTTGCTGTTGATGTAGCCCTAAGCAGAGACTGGCGAGAATCACTTTCATGGAAAGGGCCTGCCAAGCTTCCAAAAAACTACGAGTTGCCTGAAATTTCAGCACACACTTTTCACCCAGTCTTGATGAAACTTTCAGGTAATGATCAGTACACCAATCCCACTTGGCTCGCCAAATTTCCGTTCTTCCAGGTGAAACCATTCATTGGCAGTAACCGGTTTCATTTTGAGGTTTCACTCTGTTTTCTCCTATAGGGATACATGTATTTGGAACTCTAAATCAAACACGGTTTGTGCTAGCTCTTTGAAACTTGACACCATAAAGCAGTTTCACGTTCTATCTCTATGGTTTGTTTGCTGTTGATGTAGCCCTAAGCTGAGACTGGCGAGAATCACTTTCATGGAAAGGGCCTGCCAAGCTTCCAAAAAACTACGAGTTGCCTGAAATCTCAGCACACACTTTTTCACCCAATCTTGATGAAACTTTCAGGTAATGATCAGTACACCAATCCCACTTGGCTCGCCAAATTTCGTTCTTCTAGGTGAAACCGTTCGTTGGCAGTAACCGGTTTCATTTTGAGGTTTCACTCTGTTTTCTCTTATAGGGATACATGTATTTGGAACTCTAAATCAAACACGGTTTGTGCTAGCTTTTTGAAACTTGACACCATAAAGCAGTTTCAAGTTCTATCTCTATGGTTTGTTTGCTGTTGATGTAGCCCTAAGCAGAGACTGGCGAGAATCACTTTCATGGAAAGGGCCTGCCAAGCTTCCAAAAATCTACGAGTTGCCTGAAATCTCAGCACACACTTTTTCACCCAATCTTGATGAAACTTTCAGGTAATGATCAGTACACCAATCCCACCTTGCTCGCCAAATTTCGTTCTTCTAGGTGAAACCGTTCGTTGGCAGTAACCGGTTTCATTTTGAGGTTTCACTCTGTTTTCTCCTATAGGGATACATGTATTTGGAACTCTAAAATCAAACACGGTTTGTGCTAGCTCTTTGAAACTTGACACCATAAAGCAGTTTCAAGTTCTATCTCTATGGTTTGTTTGCTGTTGATGTAGCCCTAAGCAGAGACTGGCGAGAATCACTTTCATGGAAAGGGCCTGCCAAGCTTCCAAAAAACTACGAGTTGCCTGAAATCTCAGCACACACTTTTTCACCCAATCTTGATGAAACTTTCAGGTAATGATCAGTACACCAATCCCACTTGGCTCGCCAAACTTCGTTCTTCTAGGTGAAACCGTTCGTTGGCAGTAACCGGTTTCATTTTGAGGTTTCACTCTGTTTTCTCCTATAGGGATACATGTATTTGGAACTCTAAATCAAAACACGGTTTGTGCTAGCTCTTTGAAACTTGACACCATAAAGCAGTTTCAAGTTCTATCTCTCTGGTTTGTTTGCTGTTGATGTAGCCCTAAGCAGAGACTGGCGAGAATCACTTTCATGGAAAGGGCCTGCCAAGCTTCCAAAAAACTACGAGTTGCCTGAAATTTCAGCACACACTTTTTCACCCAGTCTTGATGAAACTTTCAGGTAATGATCAGTACACCAATCCCACTTGGCTCGCCAAATTTCGTTCTTCCAGGTGAAACCATTCATTGGCAGTAACCGGTTTCATTTTGAGGTTTCACTCTGTTTTCTCCTATAGGGATACATGTATTTGGAACTCTAAATCAAACACGGTTTGTGCTAGCTCTTTGAAACTTGACACCATAAAGCAGTTTCACGTTCTATCTCTATGGTTTGTTTGCTGTTGATGTAGCCCTAAGCTGAGACTGGCGAGAATCACTTTCATGGAAAGGGCCTGCCAAGCTTCCAAAAAACTACGAGTTGCCTGAAATCTCAGCACACACTTTTTCACCCAATCTTGATGAAACTTTCAGGTAATGATCAGTACACCAATCCCACTTGGCTCGCCAAATTTCGTTCTTCTAGGTGAAACCGTTCGTTGGCAGTAACCGGTTTCATTTTGAGGTTTCACTCTGTTTTCTCTTATAGGGATACATGTATTTGGAACTCTAAATCAAACACGGTTTGTGCTAGCTTTTTGAAACTTGACACCATAAAGCAGTTTCAAGTTCTATCTCTATGGTTTGTTTGCTGTTGATGTAGCCCTAAGCAGAGACTGGCGAGAATCACTTTCATGGAAAGGGCCTGCCAAGCTTCCAAAAATCTACGAGTTGCCTGAAATCTCAGCACACACTTTTTCACCCAATCTTGATGAAACTTTCAGGTAATGATCAGTACACCAATCCCACCTTGCTCGCCAAATTTCGTTCTTCTAGGTGAAACCGTTCGTTGGCAGTAACCGGTTTCATTTTGAGGTTTCACTCTGTTTTCTCCTATAGGGATACATGTATTTGGAACTCTAAATCAAACACGGTTTGTGCTAGCTCTTTGAAACTTGACACCATAAAGCAGTTTCAAGTTCTATCTCTATGGTTTGTTTGCTGTTGATGTAGCCCTAAGCAGAGACTGGCGAGAATCACTTTCATGGAAAGGGCCTGCCAAGCTTCCAAAAAACTACGAGTTGCCTGAAATCTCAGCACACACTTTTTCACCCAATCTTGATGAAACATTCAGGTAATGATCAGTACACCAATCCCACTTGGCTCGCCAAATTTCGTTCTTCTAGGTGAAACCGTTCGTTGGCAGTAACCGGTTTCATTTTGAGGTTTCACTCTGTTTTCTCTTATAGGGATACATGTATTTGGAACTCTAAATCAAACACGGTTTGTGCTAGCTCTTTGAAACTTGACACCATAAAGCAGTTTCAAGTTCTATCTCTATGGTTTGTTGCTGTTGATGTAGCCCTAAGCAGAGACTGGCGAGAATCACTTTCATGGAAAGGGCCTGCCAAGCTTCCAAAAAACTACGAGTTGCCTGAAATCTCAGCACACACTTTTTCACCCAATCTTGATGAAACTTTCAGGTAATGATCAGTACACCAATCCCACTTGGCTCGCCAAATTTCGTTCTTCTAGGTGAAACCGTTCGTTGGCAGTAACCGGTTATATTTTGAGGTTTCACTCTGTTTTCTCCTATAGGGGATACATGTATTTGGAACTCTAAATCAAACACGGTTTGTGCTAGCTCTTTGAAACTTGACACCATAAAGCAGTTTCCAGTTCTATCTCTATGGTTTGTTTGCTGTTGATGTAGCCCTAAGTAGAGACTGGCGAGAATCACTTTCAGTGATCTCTCTGGAAAGGGCCTGCCAAGCTTCCAAAAAACTACGAGTTGCCTGAAATATCAGCACACACTTTTTCACCCAATCTTCATGAAACTTTCAGGTAATGATCAGTACACCAATCCCACTTGGCTCGCCAAATTTCGTTCTTCTAGGTGAAACGGTTCGTTGGCAGTAACCGGTTTCATTTTGAGGTTTCACTCTGTTTTCTCCTATAGGGATACATGTATTTTGGAACTCTAAATCAAACACGGTTTGTGCTAGCTCTTTGAAACTTGACACCATAAAGCAGTTTCAAGTTCTATCTCTATGGTTTGTTTGCTGTTGATGTAGCCCTAAGCAGAGACTGGCGAGAATCACTTTCATTGAAAGGGCCTGCAAAGCTTCCAAAAAACTACGAGTTGCCTGAAATCTCAGCACACACTTTTTCATCCAATCTTGATGAAACTTTCAGGTAATGATCAGTACACCAATCCCACTTGGCTCGCCAAAATTTCGTTCTTCTAGGTGAAACCGTTTCGTTGGCAGTAACCGGTTTCATTTTGAGGTTTCACTCTGTTTTTCTCCTATAGAGATACATGTATTTGGAACTCTAAATCAAACACGGTTTGTGCTAGCTCTTTGAAACTTGACACCATAAAGCAGTTTCAAGTTCTATCTCTATGGTTTGTTTGCTGTTGATGTAGCCCTAAGCAGAGACTGGCGAGAATCACTTTCATGGAAAGGGCCTGCCAAGCTACCAAAAAACTACGAGTTGCCTGAAATCTCAGCACACACTTTTTCACCCAATCTTGATGAAACATTCAGGTAATGATCAGTACACCAATCCCACTTGGCTCGCCAAATTTCGTTCTTCTAGGTGAAACCGTTCGTGGGCAGTAACCGGTTTCATTTTGAGGTTTCACTCTGTTTTCTCTTATAGGGATACATGTATTTGGAACTCTAAATCAAACACGGTTTGTGCTAGCTCTTTGAAACTTGACACCATAAAGCAGTTTCAAGTTCTATCTCTATGGTTTGTTTGCTGTTGATGTAGCCCTAAGCAGAGACTGGCGAGAATCACTTTCATGGAAAGGGCCTGCCAAGCTTCCAAAAAACTACGAGTTGCCTGAAATCTCAGCACACACTTTTTCACCCAATCTTGATGAAACTTTCAGGTAATGATCAGTACACCAATCCCACTTGGCTCGCCAAATTTCGTTCTTCTAGGTGAAACCGTTCGTTGGCAGTAACCGGTTATATTTTGAGGTTTCACTCTGTTTTCTCCTATAGGGATACATGTATTTGGAACTCTAAATCAAACACGGTTTGTGCTAGCTCTTTGAAACTTGACACCATAAAGCAGTTTCAAGTTCTATCTCTATGGTTTGTTTGCTGTTGATGTAGCCCTAAGTAGAGACTGGCGAGATGGAAAGGGCCTGCCAAGCTTCCAAAAAACTACGAGTTGCCTGAAATATCAGCACACACTTTTTCACCCAATCTTGATGAAACTTTCAGGTAATGATCAGTACACCAATCCCACTTGGCTCGCCAAATTTCGTTCTTCTAGGTGAAACCGTTCGTTGGCAGTAACCGGTTTCACTTTGAGGTTTCACTCTGTTTTCTCCTATAGGGATACATGTATTTGGAACTCTAAATCAAACACGGTTTGTGCTAGCTCTTTGAAACTTGACACCATAAAGCAGTTTCAAGTTCTATCTCTATGGTTTGTTTGCTGTTGATGTAGCCCTAAGCAGAGACTGGCGAGAATCACTTTCATGGAAAGGGCCTGCCAAGCTTCCAAAAAACTACGAGTTGCCTGAAATTTCAGCACACACTTTTTCACCCAATCTTGATGAAACTTTCAGGTAATGATCAGTACACCAATCCCACTTTGGCTCGCCAAATTTCGTTCTTCTAGGTGAAACCGTTCGTTGGCAGTAAACGGTTTCATTTTGAGGTTTCACTCTGTTTTCTCCTATAGGGATACATGTATTTGGAACTCTAAATCAAACACGGTTTGTGCTAGCTTTTTGAAACTTGACACCATAAAACAGTTTCAAGTTCTATCTCTATGGTTTGTTTGCTGTTGATGTAGCCCTAAGCAGAGACTGGCGAGAATCACTTTCATGGAAAGGGCCTGCCAAGCTTCCAAAAAACTACGAGTTGCCTGAAATCTCAGCACACACTTTTTCATCCAATCTTGATGAAACTTTCAGGTAATGATCAGTACACCAATCCCACTTGGCTCGCCAATTTCGTTCTTCTAGGTGAAACCGTTCGTTGGCAGTAACCGGTTTCATTTTGAGGTTTCACTCTGTTTTCTCCTATAGGGATACATGTATTTGGAACTCTAAATCAAACACGGTTTGTGCTAGCTCTTTGAAACTTGACACCATAAAGCAGTTTCAAGTTCTATCTCTATGGTTTGTTTGCTGTTGATGTAGCCCTAAGCAGAGACTGGCGAGAATCACTTTCATGGAAAGGGCCTGCCAAGCTTCCAAAAAACCACAAGTTGCCTGAAATCTCAGCACAAACTTTTTCACCCAATCTTGATGAAACTTTCAGGTAATGATCAGTACACCAATCCCACTTGGCTCGCCAAATTTCGTTCTTCTAGGTGAAACCGTTCGTTGGCAGTAACCGGTTTCATTTTGAGGTTTCACTCTGTTTTCTCCTATAGGGATACATGTATTTGGAACTCTAAATCAAACACGGTTTGTGCTAGCTTTTGGAAACTTGACACCATAAAACAGTTTCAAGTTCTATCTCTATGGTTTGTTTGCTGTTGATGTAGCCCTAAGCAGAGACTGGCGAGAATCACTTACATGGAAAGGGCCTGCCAAGCTTCCAAAAAAACTACGAGTTGCCTGAAATCTCAGCACACACTTTTTCACCCAATCTTGATGAAACTTTCAGGTAATGATCAGTACAACAATCCCACTTGGCTCGCCAAACTTCGTTCTTCTAGGTGAAACCGTTCGTTGGCAGTAACCGGTTTCATTTTGAGGTTTCACTCTGTTTTCTCCTATAGGGATACATGTATTTGGAACTCTAAATCAAACACGGTTTGTGCTAGCTCTTTGAAACTTGACACCATAAAGCAGTTTCAAGTTCTATCTCTCTGGTTTGTTTGCTGTTGATGTAGCCCTAAGCAGAGACTGGCGAGAATCACTTCCATGGAAAGGGCCTGCCAAGCTTCCAAAAAACTACGAGTTGCCTGAAATCTCAGCACACACTTTTTCAACCTGTCTTGATGAAACTTTCAGGTAATGATCAGTACACCAATCCCACTTGGCTCGCCAAATTTCGTTCTTCCAGGTGAAACCGTTCGTTGGCAGTAACCGGTTTCATTTTGAGGTTTCACTCTGTTTTCTCCTATAGGGATACATGTATTTGGAACTCTAAATCAAACACGGTTTGTGCTAGCTCTTTGAAACTTGACACCATAAAGCAGTTTCAAGTTCTATCTCTATGGTTTGTTTGCTGTTGATGTAGCCCTAAGCAGAGACTGGCGAGAATCACTTTCATGGAAAGGGCCTGCCAAGCTTCCAAAAAACTACGAGTTGCCTGGAAATCTCAGCACACACTTTTTCACCCCAATCTTGATGAAACTTTCAGGTAATGATCAGTACACCAATCCCACTTGGCTCGCCAAATTTCGTTCTTCTAGGTGAAACCGTTCGTTGGCAGTAACCGGTTTCATTTTGAGGTTTCACTCTGTTTTCTCCTATATGGGATCATGTATTTGGAACTCTAAATCAAACACGGTTTGTGCTAGCTTTTTGAAACTTGACACCATAAAACAGTTTCAAGTTCTATCTCTATGGTTTGTTTGCTGTTGATGTAGCCCTAAGCAGAGACTGGCGAGAATCACTTACATGGAAAGGGCCTGCCAAGCTTCCAAAAAACTACGAGTTGCCTGAAATCTCAGCACACACTTTTTCACCCAATCTTGATGAAACTTTCAGGTAATGATCAGTACACCAATCCCACTTGGCTCGCAAACTTCGTTCTTCTAGGTGAAACCGTTCGTTGGCAGTAACCGGTTTCATTTTGAGGTTTTCACTCTGTTTTCTCCTATAGGGATACATGTATTTGGAACTCTAAATCAAACACGGTTTGTGCTAGCTCTTTGAAACTTGACACCATAAAGCAGTTTCAAGTTCTATCTCTCTGGTTTGTTTGCTGTTGATGTAGCCCTAAGCAGAGACTGGCGAGAATCACTTCCATGGAAAGGGCCTGCCAAGCTTCCAAAAAACTACGAGTTGCCTGAAATCTCAGCACACACTTTTTAACCAGTCTTGATGAAACTTTCAGGTAATGATCAGTACACCAATCCCACTTGGCTCGCCAAATTTCGTTCTTCCAGGTGAAACCGTTCGTTGGCAGTAACCGGTTTCATTTTGAGGTTTCACTCTGTTTCTCCTATAGGGATACATGTATTTGGAACTCTAAATCAAACACGGTTTGTGCTAGCTCTTTGAAACTTGACACCATAAAGCAGTTTCACGTTCTATCTCTATGGTTTGTTTGCTGTTGATGTAGCCCTAAGCAGAGACTGGCGAGAATCACTTTCATGGAAAGGGCCTGCCAAGCTTCCAAAAAACTACGAGTTGCCTGAAATCTCAGCACACACTTTTTCACCCAATCTTGATGAAACTTTCAGGTAATGATCAGTACACCAATCCCACTTGGCTCGCCAAATTTCGTTCTTCTAGGTGAAACCGTTCGTTGGCAGTAACCGGTTTCATTTTGAGGTTTCACTCTGTTTTCTCCTATAGGGATACATGTATTTGGAACTCTAAATCAAACACGGTTTGTGCTAGCTTTTTGAAACTTGACACCATAAAACAGTTTCAAGTTCTATCTCTATGGTTTGTTTGCTGTTGATGTAGCCCTAAGCAGAGACTGGCGAGAATCACTTTCATGGAAAGGGCCTGCCAAGCTTCCAAAAAACTACGAGTTGCCTGAAATCTCAGCACACACTTTTTCACCCAATCTTGATGAAACTTTCAGGTAATGATCAGTACACCAATCCCACTTGGCTCGCCAAATTTCGTTCTTCCAGGTGAAACCGTTCGTTGGCAGTAACCGGTTTCATTTTGAGGTTTCACTCTGTTTTCTCCTATAGGGATACATGTATTTGGAACTCTAAATCAAACACGGTTTGTGCTAGCTCTTTGAAACTTGACACCATAAAGCAGTTTCAAGTTCTATCTCTATGGTTTGTTTGCTGTTGATGTAGCCCTAAGCAGAGACTGGCGAGAATCACTTTCATGGAAAGGGCCTGCCAAGCTTCCAAAAAACTACGAGTTGCCTGAAATCTCAGCACACACTTTTTCACCCAATCTTGATGAAACTTTCAGGTAATGATCAGTACACCAATCCCACTTGGCTCGCCAAATTTCGTTCTTCTAGGTGAAACCGTTCGTTGGCAGTAACCGGTTTCATTTTGAGGTTTCACTCTGTTTTCTCCTATAGGGATACATGTATTTGGAACTCTAAATCAAACACGGTTTGTGCTAGCTTTTTGAAACGTGACACCATAAAACAGTTTCAAGTTCTATCTCTATGGTTTGTTTGCTGTTGATGTAGCCCTAAGCAGAGACTGGCGAGAATCACTTTCATGGAAAGGGCCTGCCAAGCTTCCAAAAAACTACGAGTTGCCTGAAATCTCAGCACCACTTTTTCACCCAATCTTGATGAAACTTTCAGGTAATGATCAGTACACCAATCCCACTTGGCTCGCCAAATTTCGTTCTTCTATTTGAAACCGTTCGTTGGCAGTAACCGGTTTCATTTTGAGGTTTCACTCTGTTTTCTCCTATAGGGATACATGTATTTGGAACTCTAAATCAAACACGGTTTGTGCTAGCTCTTTGAAACTTGACACCATAAAGCAGTTTCAAGTTCTATCTCTATGGTTTGTTTGCTGTTGATGTAGCCCTAAGCAGAGACTGGCGAGAATCACTTTCATGGAAAGGGCCTGCCAAGCTTCCAAAAAACTACGAGTTGCCTGAATTCTCAGCACACACTTTTTCTCCCAATCTTGATGAAACTTTCAGGTAATGATCAGTACACCAATCCCACTTGGCTCGCCAAATTTCGTTCTTCTAGGTGAAACCGTTCGTTGGCAGTAACCGGTTTCATTTTGAGGTTTCACTCTGTTTTCTCCTATAGGGATACATGTATTTGGAACTCTAAATCAAACACGGTTTGTGCTAGCTCTTTGAAACTTGACACCATAAAGCAGTTTCAAGTTCTATCTCTATAGTTTGTTTGCTGTTGATGTAGCCCTAAGCAGAGACTGGCGAGAATCACTTTCAAGGAAAGGGCCTGCCAAGCTTCCAAAAAACTACGAGTTGCCTGAAATCTCAGCACTCACTTTTTCACTCAATCTTGATGAAACTTTCAGGTAATGATCAGTACACCAATCCCACTTGGCTCGACAAACTTCGTTCTTCTAGGTAAAACCGTTCGTTGGCAGTAACCGGTTTCATTTTGAGGTTTCACTCTGTTTTCTCCTATAGGCATACATGTATTTGGAACTCAAAATCAAACATGGTTTGTGCTAGCTCTTTGAAACTTGACACCATAAAGCAGTTTCAAGTTCTATCTCTCTGGTTTGTTTGCTGTTGATGTAGCCCTAAGCAGAGACTGGCGAGAATCACTTCCATGGAAAGGGCCTGCCAAGCTTCCAAAAAACTACGAGTTGCCTGAAATCTCAGCACACACTTTTTCAACCAGTCTTGATGAAACTTTCAGGTAATGATCAGTACACCAATCCCACTTGGCTCGCCAAATTTCGTTCTTCCAGGTGAAACCGTTCGTTGGCAGTAACCGGTTTCATTTTGAGGTTTCACTCTGTTTTCTCCTATAGGGATACATGTATTTGGAACTCTAAATCAAACACGGTTTGTGCTAGCTCTTTGAAACTTGACACCATAAAGCAGTTTCACGTTCTATCTCTATGGTTTGTTTGCTGTTGATGTAGCCCTAAGCAGAGACTGGCGAGAATCACTTTCATGGAAAGGGCCTGCCAAGCTTCCAAAAAACTACGAGTTGCCTGAAATCTCAGCACACACTTTTTCAACCAGTCTTGATGAAACTTTCAGGTAATGATCAGTACACCAATCCCACTTGGCTCGCCAAATTTCGTTCTTCCAGGTGAAACCGTTCGTTGGCAGTAACCGGTTTCATTTTGAGGTTTCACTCTGTTTTCTCCTATAGGGATATATGTATTTGGAACTCTAAATCAAACACGGTTTGTGCTAGCTCTTTGAAACTTGACACCATAAAGCAGTTTCACGTTCTATCTCTATGGTTTGTTTGCTGTTGATGTAGCCCTAAGCAGAGACTGGCGAGAATCACTTTCATGGAAAGGGCCTGCCAAGCTTCCAAAAAACTACGAGTTGCCTGAAATCTCAGCACACACTTTTTCACCCAATCTTGATGAAACTTTCAGGTAATGATCAGTACACCAATCCCACTTGGCTCGCCAAATTTCGTTCTTCTAGGTGAAACCGTTCGTTGGCGGTAACCGGATTCATTTTGAGGTTTCACTCTGTTTTCTCCTATAGGGATACATGTATTTGGAACTCTAAATCAAACACGGTTTGTGCTAGCTTTTTGAAACTTGACACCATAAAACAGTTTCAAGTTCTATCTCTATGGTTTGTTTGCTGTTGATGTAGCCCTAAGCAGAGACTGGCGAGAATCACTTTCATGGAAAGGGCCTGCCAAGCTTCCAAAAAACTACGAGTTGCCTGAAATCTCAGCACACACTTTTTCACCCAATCTTGATGAAACTTTCAGGTAATGATCAGTACACCAATCCCACTTGGCTCGCCAAATTTCGTTCTTCTAGGTGAAACCGTTCGTTGGCAGTAACCGGTTTCATTTTGAGGTTTCACTCTGTTTTCTCTTATAGGGATACATGTATTTGGAACTCTAAATCAAACACGGTTTGTGCTAGCTCTTTGAAACTTGACACCATAAAGCAGTTTCAAGTTCTATCTCTATGGTTTGTTTGCTGTTGATGTAGCCCTAAGCAGAGACTGGCGAGAATCACTTTCATGGAAAGGGCCTCCCAAGCTTCCAAAAAACTACGAGTTGCCTGAAATCTCAGCACACACTTTTTCACCCAATCTTGATGAAACTTTCAGGTAATGATCAGTACACCAATCCCACTTGGCTCGCCAAATTTCGTTCTTCTAGGTGAAACCGTTCGTTGGCAGTAACCGGTTTCATTTTGAGGTTTCACTCTGTTTTCTCCTATAGGGATACATGTATTTGGAACTCTAAATCAAACACGGTTTGTGCTAGCTCTTTGAAACTTGACACCATAAAGCAGTTTCAAGTTCTATCTCTATGGTTTGTTTGCTGTTGATGTAGCCCTAAGTAGAGACTGGCAAGAATCACTTTCAAGGAAAGGGCCTGCCAAGCTTCCAAAAAACTACGAGTTGCCTGAAATATCAGCACACACTTTTTCACCCAATCTTGATGAAACTTTCAGGTAATGATCAGTACACCAATCCCACTTGGCTCGCCAAATTTCGTTCTTCTAGGTGAAACCGTTCGTTGGCAGTAACCGGTTTCATTTTGAGGTTTCACTCTGTTTTCTCCTATAGGGATACATGTATTTGGAACTCTAAATCAAACACGGTTTGTGCTAGTTCTTTGAAACTTGACACCATAAAGCAGTTTCAAGTTCTATCTCTATGGTTTGTTTGCTGTTGATGTAGCCCTAAGCAGAGACTGGCGAGAATCACTTTCATGGAAAGGGCCTGCCAAGCTTCCAAAAAACTACGAGTTGCCTGAAATCTCAGCACACACTTTTTCACCCAATCTTGATGAAACTTTCAGGTAATGATCAGTACACCAATCCCACTTGGCTCGCCAAATTTCGTTCTTCTAGGTGAAACCGTTCGTTGGCAGTAACCGGTTTCATTTTTGAGGTTTCACTCTGTTTTCTCCTATAGGGATACATGTATTTGGAACTCTAAATCAAACACGGTTTGTGCTAGCTCTTTGAAACTTGACACCATAAAGCAGTTTCAAGTTCTATCTCTATGGTTTGTTTGCTGTTGATGTAGCCCTAAGCAGAGACTGGCGAGAATCACTTTCATGGAAAGGGCCTGCCAAGCTTCCAAAAATCTACGAGTTGCCTGAAATCTCAGCACACACTTTTTCACCCAATCTTGATGAAACTTTCAGGTAATGATCAGTACACCAATCCCACTTGGCTCACCAAATTTCGTTCTTCTAGGTGAAACCGTTCGTTGGCAGTAACCGGTTTCATTTTGAGGTTTCACTCTGTTTTCTCCTATAGGGATACATGTATTTGGAACTCTAAATCAAACACGGTTTGTGCTAGCTCTTTGAAACTTGACACCATAAAGCAGTTTCAAGTTCTATCTCTATGGTTTGTTTGCTGTTGATGTAGCCCTAAGCAGAGACTGGCGAGAATCACTTTCATGGAAAGGGCCTGCCAAGCTTCCAAAAATCTACGAGTTGCCTGAAATCTCAGCACACACTTTTTCACCCAATCTTGATGAAACTTTCAGGTAATGATCAGTACACCAATCCCACCTTGCTCGCCAAATTTCGTTCTTCTAGGTGAAACCGTTCGTTGGCAGTAACCGGTTTCATTTTGAGGTTTCACTCTGTTTTCTCCTATAGGGATACATGTATTTGGAACTCTAAATCAAACACGGTTTGTGCTAGCTCTTTGAAACTTGACACCATAAAGCAGTTTCAAGTTCTATCTCTATGGTTTGTTTGCTGTTGATGTAGCCCTAAGCAGAGACTGGCGAGAATCACTTTCATGGAAAGGGCCTGCCAAGCTTCCAAAAAACTACGAGTTGCCTGAAATCTCAGCACACACTTTTTCACCCAATCTTGATGAAACTTTCAGGTAATGATCAGTACACCAATCCCACTTGGCTCGCCAAATTTCGTTCTTCTAGGTGAAACCGTTCGTTGGCAGTAACCGGTTTCATTTTGAGGTTTCACTCTGTTTTCTCCTATAGGGATACATGTATTTGGAACTCTAAATCAAACACGGTTTGTGCTAGTTCTTTGAAACTTGACACCATAAAGCAGTTTCAAGTTCTATCTCTATGGTTTGTTTGCTGTTGATGTAGCCCTAAGCAGAGACTGGCGAGAATCACTTTCATGGAAAGGGCCTGCCAAGCTTCCAAAAAACTACGAGTTGCCTGAAATCTCAGCACACACTTTTTCACCCAATCTTGATGAAACTTTCAGGTAATGATCAGTACACCAATCCCACTTGGCTCGCCAAATTTCGTTCTTCTAGGTGAAACCGTTCGTTGGCAGTAACCGGTTTCATTTTGAGG
Source organism: Ictidomys tridecemlineatus (assembly GCF_052094955.1). Classification (NCBI taxonomy): domain Eukaryota; kingdom Metazoa; phylum Chordata; class Mammalia; order Rodentia; family Sciuridae; genus Ictidomys; species Ictidomys tridecemlineatus. Next base: position 326,258 of record NW_027522424.1, read on the forward strand.
TTTCACTCTGTTTTCTCCTATAGGGATACATGTATTTGGAACTCTAAATCAAACACGGTTTGTGCTAGCTTTTTGAAACTTGACACCATAAAACAGTTTCAAGTTCTATCTCTATGGTTTGTTTGCTGTTGATGTAGCCCTAAGCAGAGACTGGCGAGAATCACTTTCATGGAAAGGGCCTGCCAAGCTTCCAAAAAACTATGAGTTGCCTGAAATCTCAGCACACATTTTTCACCCAATCTTGATGAAACTTTCAGGTAATGATCAGTACACCAATCCCACTTGGCTCGCCAAATTTCGTTCTTCTAGGTGAAACCGTTCGTTGGCAGTAACCGGTTTCATTTTGAGGTTTCACTCTGTTTTCTCCTATAGGGATACATGTATTTGGAACTCTAAATCAAACACGGTTTGTGCTAGTTCTTTGAAACTTGACACCATAAAGCAGTTTCAAGTTCTATCTCTATGGTTTGTTTGCTGTTGATGTAGCCCTAAGCAGAGACTGGCGAGAATCACTTTCATGGAAAGGGCCTGCCAAGCTTCCAAAAAACTACGAGTTGCCTGAAATCTCAGCACACACTTTTTCACCCAATCTTGATGAAACTTTCAGGTAATGATCAGTACACCAATCTCACTTGGCTCGCCAAATTTCGTTCTTCTAGGTGAAACCGTTCGTTGGCAGTAACCGGTTTCATTTTGAGGTTTCACTCTGTTTTCTCCTATAGGGATACATGTATTTGGAACTCTAAATCAAACACGGTTTGTGCTAGCTTTTTGAAACTTGACACCATAAAACAGTTTCAAGTTCTATCTCTATGGTTTGTTTGCTGTTGATGTAGCCCTAAGCAGAGACTGGCGAGAATCACTTTCATGGAAAGGGCCTGCCAAGCTTCCAAAAAACTATGAGTTGCCTGAAATCTCAGCACACACTTTTTCACCCAATCTTGATGAAACTTTCAGGTAATGATCAGTACACCAATCCCACTTGGCTCGCCAAATTTCGTTCTTCTAGGTGAAACCGTTCGTGGGCAGTAACCGGTTTCATTTTGAGGTTTCACTCTGTTTTCTCCTATAGGGATACATGTATTTGGAACTCTAAATCAAACACGGTTTGTGCTAGCTCTTTGAAACTTGACACCATAAAGCAGTTTCAAGTTCTATCTCTATGGTTTGTTTGCTGTTGATGTAGCCCTAAGCAGAGACTGGCGAGAATCACTTTCATGGAAAGGGCCTGCCAAGCTTCCAAAAATCTACTGGTTGCCTGAAATCTCAGCACACACTTTTTCACCCAATCTTGATGAAACTTTCAGGTAATGATCAGTACACCAATCCCACTTGGCTCGCCAAATTTCGTTCTTCTAGGTGAAACCGTTCGTTGGCAGTAACCGGTTTCATTTTGAGGTTTCACTCTGTTTTCTCCTATAGGGATACATGTATTTGGAACTCTAAATCAAACACGGTTTGTGCTAGCTCTTTGAAACTTGACACCATAAAGCAGTTTCAAGTTCTATCTCTATGGTTTGTTTGCTGTTGATGTAGCCCTAAGCAGAGACTGGCGAGAATCACTTTCATGGAAAGGGCCTGCCAAGCTTCCAAAAAACTACGAGTTGCCTGAAATCTCAGCACACACTTTTTCACCCAATCTTGATGAAACTTTCAGGTAATGATCAGTACACCAATCCCACTTGGCTCGCCAAATTTCGTTCTTCTAGGTGAAACCGTTCGTTGGCAGTAACCGGTTTCATTTTGAGGTTTCACTCTGTTTTCTCCTATAGCGATACATGTATTTGGAACTCTAAATCAAACACGGTTTGTGCTAGCTCTTTGAAACTTGACACCATAAAGCAGTTTCAAGTTCTATCTCTATGGTTTGTTTGCTGTTGATGTAGCCCTAAGCAGAGACTGGCGAGAATCACTTTCATGGAAAGGGCCTGCCAAGCTTCCAAAAATCTACTGGTTGCCTGAAATCTCAGCACACACTTTTTCACCCAATCTTGATGAAACTTTCAGGTAATGATCAGTACACCAATCCCACTTGGCTCGCCAAATTTCGTTCTTCTAGGTGAAACCGTTCGTTGGCAGTAACCGGTTTCATTTTGAGGTTTCACTCTGTTTTCTCCTATAGGGATACATGTATTTGGAACTCTAAATCAAACACGGTTTGTGCTAGCTCTTTGAAACTTGACACCATAAAGCAGTTTCAAGTTCTATCTCTATGGTTTGTTTGCTGTTGATGTAGCCCTAAGCAGAGACTGGCGAGAATCACTTTCATGGAAAGGGCCTGCCAAGCTTCCAAAAAACTACGAGTTGCCTGAAATCTCAGCACACACTTTTTCACCCAATCTTGATGAAACTTTCAGGTAATGATCAGTACACCAATCCCACTTGGCTCGCCAAATTTCGTTCTTCTAG
>NW_027522425.1:0-42973 GCF_052094955.1 Ictidomys tridecemlineatus
TGGAGAATGGCGTCCAGTAGGCCTGTTGCGGAGAGCAGAGGCTGGAAACTGGGGTGGAAAAGAACTGCTGCAGAGAGTAGAGGTTAGAGACTGAGGTTCAGAAGGACTGTTACAGAGAGCAGTCATTGGAGACTGGGGTTCAGAAGGACTGATACAGAAAGCAGACATTGGTTACCTGGGTGCAGAAGTACTGTTGCAGAGAGCAGAGGTTGGAGACTGAGGTAGAGAAGGACTGTTGCAGAGAGCAGAGATTGCAGACTGGGGTAAAGAAGGACTATTGCAGAGAGCAAAGGTTGCAGACTGAGGTATAGAAGGACTGTTACAGAGAGCAGAGTTTGGAGAATGTAGGGCAGAAGGACTGATAGAGAAAGCACAGGTTAGAGACTGGCTTCAGAAGGACCCTTACAGAGAACAGAGGTTTGAGTCTGTGGTACAGAAGGACTGTTACAGAGAGCAAAGGTTGGAGACTGGGGTGCAGAATAAGTGTTGTAGAGAACAGAGGTTGGAGACTGGGGTGCAAAAGGACCATTGCAGAAAGCAGAGGTTGAAGATTGGGGCCCAGAAGTACTGTTGCAGAGAAAAGAGGTTGGTGTCTGAGGTGCAGAAGGACTGTTACAGAGAGCAGAGGTTGGAGACTGTGTGCAGAAGGACTATTGCAGAGAGCAGTTGTTGAAGAATGATGTTCAGAAAACTTTTACAGAGAGCAGTGTTTGGAGACTGGGGTGCAGGACTGATACTGAGAGCAGAGGTTTGAGACTGGGGTGCAGAAGGACTGTTAAAGAGAGCAGAGTTTAGAGACTTGAATGCAGAAGGCCTGTTACAGAGAGGAGAGGATGTAGACTGGGGTGCAGAGGGCCTCTTACAGAGAAAGAGTTTTGAGACTGATGTGCAGAAGGACTGTTACAGAGAGCAGAGGTTGGAGACAGGGGTGCAGAAAGACTGTTCCAGAGAGCAGTGTTTGGAGACTGGGGTGCAGAAGGACTGTTGCAGAGAGCAGAGGTTGGAGACTGGCGTGAAGAAGGACTGTTACAGAGAGCAGAGGTTGAAGTCTGGCGTGCAGAAAGACGGATACAGAAAGCAGAGTTTGTAGACTGGGTTGCAGAAAGACTGATACAGAAAGCAGAGGTTGGAGATGGGGTGCAGAAAGACCCTTACAGAGAACAGAGGTTTGAGACTGCGGTACAGAAGAACTGTTACAGAGAGCAGAGGTTGGAGACTGGGGTGCACAATAAAATGTTGTAGAGGAAAGAGGTTGGAGACTCTGGGTGCTAAAGGACCATTGCAGAAAGTATATGTTGGAGACTGGGTTTCAGAAGGATTCTTACAGAGAGCAGAGTTCGGACACTGAGGTGCAGAAGGACTGCTCCAGAGAGCAGAGGTTGAAGATTGGGGTGCAGAAGGACTGTTAAAGAGAGCAGATTTCAGAGACTTGGGTGCAGAAGGCCTGTTACAGAGAGCAGAGGATGGAGACTGAGGTGCAGAAGGACTGTTACAGAGATAGATGTTGAATACTGAGGTGCAAAAGACCATTGCAGAGAGCAGATGTTGGAGACTGAGGTGCAGAAGGACTGTTGCGGAGTGCAGAGGTTTGAGACTTGGGTGTAAAAGGCCTGTAGCAGCGAGCAGAGGATTGGGATTGGTTTGCCAAAGGACCTTTGCAGGGAGCAGAATTTGGAGACTGAGGTGCAGATGGGCCTGTTACAGAGAGCAGAGGTTGGATACTTGAGTGCAGAAAAACTGATAGAGCAGAGGTTGGAGACTGAGGTGCATAAGGATTGTTACAGAGAGCAGAGGTTGGAGACTGGGGTGCAGAAGGACTGTTGCAGAATGCAGAGGTTTGAGACTGGGGTGTGGAAAAACTGTTGCAGAGAACGGAGTTTGGAGACTTAGGTGCAGAAGGACCGTTGCTGAGAGCAGTGGTTGGAGACTGACGTGAAGAAGGATTTCTACAGAGAGAAGAGGTTGAAGACTGAGGTGCTGAAGAACTGTTACAGAGAGCAGAGGTTTGAGACTGGGTGCAGATGGATCTTACAGAGAGCAGAGATTGGAGACTGGGGTGCAGAAGGACTGTTATAGAAAGCAGAGTTTGGAGACTTGAGTGCAAAAAGACTGTTGTAGAGAGAAGAGGTTGAAGCTGAGGTGCAAAAGGACTGTTGCAGAGAGAAGAGGTTGGAGATGAGGTTCAGAAGACTGTTACAGAGAGCAGAGTTTGGAGACTGCGTGCAGAGGACCGTTACAAAGAGCAGAATTTGGAGACTCTAGTACAGAAGGACTTTTACAGAGAGCAGAGGTTCACACTTGTGTGCACAAGGACTATTGCAGACAACAGAGGTTAGAGACTGAGGTGTAGAAAGACTTTGCAGAGAGCAGAGGTTGGAGACTGACGAGCAGAAGCATTGTTACAGAGAGCAGAGTTTGGAGACTGGGGTACAGAAGGTTTGTTTCAGAGAGCAGAGGTTGGAAACTGGGTGCAGAAGGATCTTCAAGAGAGCAGAGGTTGGAGACTAGGGTTACAGAAGAACTGTTGCAGAGTTCAGATGTTGGAGACTGGGGTGTAAAAGTATCGTTGCAGAGAGAATAGGTTGGATACTTTGGTGCTGAAGGCCTGTTACATAGAGCTGAGTTGTAGACTGGGGTGCAGGAGGCCTATTACAGAGAGGAAAGTTTGGAGACTGGGAGCAGGTGGACTGTTACAGAGAGCAGAGTTTGGATACTGGGTTGCAGAAGGATCTTATATCAAGCAGAGTTTTGAGACTGAGGTGCAGTAGGACTGTTACAGAGAGCAGAGGTTGGAGACTGGGTGCAGATGGATACTTGTAGAGAGCAGAGTTTTCAGACTGAGGTGCAGAAGGACTGTTGAGAGTGCAGACTTTAAAGACTGGGTTGCAGAAGGACGGTTGCAGTGAGGAGATTATTTGAGGCTAGAGTGCAAAGGACTCTGACAGAGAGCAGAGGTAGGAGACTGAGGTGCAGAAGGACAGTTAAAGACAGTAGAGTTTAGATAAAGAGTGTAGAAGGACTGTTGCAGAGGGCAGATGTTGGAGACTGGGGTGTAAAAAGGACTGTTGCAGAGAGCAGTGGTTGGAGACTGGAATAAAGAAAGACTGTTGCAGAGAGCAGAGTTTGGAGACTGATGTGAGAAGGAGTGTTTCAGAGAGTAGAGTTATGAGACTGGGGTGAGGAAGGACTGATACAGAAAGGGACTTTAGAAACTGGGGTGCATAAGGACCGTTACAAAGAGCAGACTAGTGTACAGAAGGATTGTGGCAGAGAGCAGATGGTGGACACTGTGGTGCAGAAGGACTGTTGCAGAGAGCAGAGGTTGGAGAATGGGTGCAGAACGACTGTTGCAGATAACAGAGGTTGGAGACTTGGGTTCAGATGGACTGTCACAGAGGACAGAGGTTGGAGACTGGGGTGCAGAAGGACCGGTGAAAACAGCTGAGGTGGGAGACTGGGGTGGAGAAGAAATGTTACAGAGAGCAGAGTTTGGAAACTGAGGTGCAGAAGGATCTTACAGAGAGAAGAGTTTGGAGACTGGGGTGCAGGAGGACTGTTGCAGAGAGAAGACGTTGGAGACTGGGGTGCAGAAGAATCATTGCAGAGAGAACAGGTTGAATACTGGGGTGCAGAAGGACGGTTACAAAATGCAGAGTTTGAAGACTGCGGTACAGAAAGACTGTTACAGAGAGCAGAGGATGGAGACTGGGGTGCAGAAGGATCATTGGAAAGGGCAGAGGTTAGAGATGGGTGCAGAAGGACTGATCCAGAAATCAGATTTTGGAAACTTGGGTTCAGATAGACTGTCGCAGAATAACAGAGGTTGGAGACTGTGGTTGCAGGAGGACTGTTTCAGAGAGTAGAGTTTTGAGACTAGGGTCCGGAAGTATCCTTGTAGAGAGCAGAGTTTGGAGACTGGGGTGAAGAAGGACTGTTTCAGAGAGCAGAGGTTGGAGACTGGTTGCAGAGGGACTGTTGCAGAGAGCAGATGATGAAGACTGGAGTGCCAAAGGACTGTTGCAGAGAGTAGAGGTTGGAGACTGTGTGCAGAAGGACTGTTATAGGAAGCAGAGTTTGGAAATTGGGATGCAGAAGGACTTTTACAGAGAGCAGTGTTTGGAGACTGGTGTGCAGAGGACTGTTACAGAGAGCAGAGTTTGGAGCCTGAGGTTCAAATGGATCTTACAGAGAGCAGAGTTTGGAGACTGGGTGGCAGAAGTCATGTTACAGAGAGCAGAGTTTGAAGACTGTTGTGCAGAAGGACTGTTACAGAGTGCATAGTTTAAAGACTGGGTTGTAGAAGGATCTTACAAAGAGCAGAATTTGGAGAATGAGGTGCACAAGGACGGTTACACAGAGCAGAAGTAGGAGAATATGGTGCAGAAGGGTCCTTGCAGTGAGCAGACTTTGAGAGTGAGGTGCAAAAGGACTGTTGCAGAGAGCAGATATTGGAGAATGGGGTGAGGAAGGACTGTTGCAGAGAGCAGAGGTTGGAGACTTTGGTGAAGAAGGATCCTTGCATAGAGCAGAGTTTGGAGACCGGTTGGCAGAAGAACTCTTACAGAGAGGAGAGTTTGAAACTGGGTTGCAGAAGGATCTTATAGAGAGCAGAGGTTGCAGACAGGGGTGCAGAAGGATTGTTACAGAGAGCAGAGCTTGGAGACTGTTGTCTAGTAGGACTCTTGCAGAGAGCAGACGTTGGAGACTGGGGTTCAGAAAGATCGTTGCAGGAAAGCAGAGTTGGAGACTGGAGTGTAGAAGGACTGTTGCAGAGAGCAGATGTTGGAGACTGGGGTGCAGATGGACTGTTGCAGAGAGCAGAGGTTGGAGAATGAGGTGCAGAAAAACTATTACAGAGAGCAGAGTTTTGAGACTGGGGTGATGAAGGACTGTTACAGAGAGCAGAGGTTGGAGAGTGGGGTTCAGATGGATCTTACAGAGAGCAGATTTTGGAGACTGTGGTGCAAGAGGACTGTTGCAGAGAGCAGAGGTTGGAGACTGGTGTGAACACGAATCCTTGCAGAGAGAAGTTTTTGGAGACTAGGGTGCAGAAGGCCTGTTACAGAGAACAGTAGTTGGAGACTGGGTTGCAGAAGTCCTGTTGCAGAGAGCAGAGTTTGGAGACTGTTGTGCAGAAGGACGATTACCGAGTGCAGAGTTTAACGACTGGGTTTCAGAATGATCTTATAGAGAGCAGAGTTGGGAGACTGAGGTTCAGAAGGTTCGTTGCATAGAGCAGAGTTTTCCCACTGAAGTGCAGAATTACTGTTGCAGAGAGCAGATATTGTAGACAGGGGTGCAAAAAGACTATTGCAGAGAGCAGACATTGGAGTCTGGGGTTAAGAAGCATCGTTTCAGAGAGCAGAGGTTGGAGACTGGTGTGCAGAAGGATTGTTACAGAGAGTAGAGTTTGGAGACCGGGTTTTAGAAGGATGCTACAAGAGAGCAGAGGTTGAAGACTGTAGTGCAGAAGGACTCTTACAGAGAGTAGAGGTTGGAGACTGAGGTGCAGAAGGACCGTTGCACAGAAACAGAGTTTGAAGACTGTGGTGCAGAAGGATAGATACAGAGAACAGCGGTTGGAGACTGCGGTTCAGACAGACTGATACAGAAAGCAGAGGTTGGAGACTGGGGTGTAGAAGGACCTTTACAAAGAGCACAGGTTGGAGACTGCAGTACAGAAGGACCAGATGTCGGAGACTGGGGAGCAGAAGGACTGTTTCAGAGGACATAATTTGGAGACTGGGGTGGAGAAGAAATGTTATAGAGTGCAGAGTATCGAATCTGGAGTGCATAAGAATCTTACAAAAAGCAGAGGTTGGAGACTGTGGTGCAGAAGGACTGTTGAAGAGAGCAGACGTTAGAGACTGGGGTGCAGAAGGATCATGCAGAGAGCCGAATTTTAAGACTGAGGTGCAGAAGGACTGTCACAGAGAGCATAGGTTGAACACTGAGGTGTAGAAAGACTGTTACAGAGAGCAGAGTTAGGAGACTCAGGTGCAGAAGGACTTTTACAGGAAGCAGATTTTGGAAATTGGTGTGCAGAAGGACCTTTAAGGAGAACAGAGTTTGGAGACTGCTGTATAGGACTGTTACCGAGAGCAGAGGTTGGAGACTGGTGTGCAGAAGGACTCTTACATAGAGCACAGGTTGAGACTGAGGTGCAAAAGGATAGATACAGAGAACAGAGGTTGGAGACTGGGGTTCAGACAGACTGATACACAAAGCAGAGTTTGGAGGCTGGGGTGTAGAAGGACCGTTACAAAGAGCAGAAGTTGGAGACTCTGGTACAGAAGGACTGTTACAAAGAGCAGATCTCAGAGACTGCAGAGCAGAATGACTGTTGCAGAGGACAGAGGTTAAAGACTGGCGTGGATAAGGAATGTTACAGTGAGCAGAGTTTTCAGACTGAGGTTCAGAAGGACTGTTGCAGAGAGCAGATGTTGGAGACTGTGGTGCAGAAAGATCGTTACAGAGAGCAGAGTTTGGAGACTGCGGTGCAGAATGACTGTTGCAGAGAGCAGATGTTTTAGACTGGGGTTCAGAAAGACTGTTATAGAATGCAGAGGTTGGAGACTGAGGTGCACAAGGACTGTTACAGAGAGCAGATATTGGAGACTGGGTTGCTGATGACTGTTACAGAGAGCAAGGTTGGAGACTGGGTTTCAGATGGATCTTACAGAGAGCAGAGATTGGAGACTGGGGTGCAAACGGACTGTTGCAGAGAGTAGATGTAGGAGACTTGGGTGGAGAAGAATCGTTGTAGAGAGAAGAGGTTGGAGACTGGGGTGCAGAAAGCCTATCACAGAGAGCAGAGTTGGAGACTGGTTTCCAGAAGTCCTGTTACAGAGAGCAGAGGTTGGAGACTGTTGTTCAGAAGGACTTTACAGAGTTCAGAGTTCAGACTGGAGTTCAGAAAGACTGTTGCAGAGGACAGAGGTTGGAGACTGGAGTGCTGAAGAACACTTGCAGAAAGCAGAGGTTAAAGACTGGGTTGGAAAAGGAATGTTACAGAGAGCAGAGTTTGGAAACTGGAGTGCAAAAGAATCTTACAGAGAGCAGAGATTGGAGACTGTGTTGCAGAAGGACTGTTGCAGAGAGCAGAGGTTGGAGACTGGGGTACAGAAGGACAGTTGCAGACAGCAGAGGTTGGAGACTGGGGTACAGAAGGACTGTTACACAAAGAAGAGGTTGGAGACTGGAGTGCAGAAAGACTGTTGCAGAGAACAGCGGTTTGAGACTCAGGTGCAGAAGTCCTGTTACATAGAGCATAGGTTGGAGACTGAGGTGCAGAAAGACTGTTGCAGAGAGCAGAGGTTGGAGACTGGGGTGCAGCAGGACTGTTGCAGAGAACAGAGGTTTGAGACTGGGTTGCAGAAAGACTGTTGCATAGAGCAGAGGTTGGAGACTGAGGTGCAGTAGGACTGATACAGAAATCAGAGATTGGAGTCTGCAGTGCAGAAAGACTGTTGCAGAGAGCAGAGATTGGAGACTGAGGTGCAGAATTTCTTTTACATAGAGAAGCGGTTGGAGACTGGGGTGAAGAAGGATTGTTGCAAAGAGCAGAGCTTGGAGACACGGGTGCAGAAGGATCTTACAGAGAGCAGAAGTTGGAGACTGAGGTGCAGAAGTACTGTTACAGATATCAGCGGTTGGAGACCGGGGTGCAGTAGGATCATTGCAGAGAGCAGTGGTTGGAGACTGGGGTGCAGAAATATCGTTGCAGAGAGCAGAGTTTAAAGACTGCCGTGCAGAAGGCCTTTTACAGAGAGGAGACGTTGGAGAGTGGAATGCAGAAGTACTGTTATAGAGAGCAGTGTTAGGAGACTGGGTTGCTGAAGGATCTTACAAAGAGCAGAGTTTGGTTACTGAGGTGTAGGTGGACTCTTACAGAGAGCAGTGGTTGGAGACTGGGTGTATAAGGATCATGCAGAGAGCAGAGGTTTCAGACTGAGGTACAGAAAGACTGCTATAGAGAGTAGAGATTTGAGACTGAGGTGCAGAAGGACTGTTACAGAGATCAGAGTTTGGAGACTGAGGTGCAGAAGGACTGTTACAGAGATCTGAGGTTTGAGACTTTTGTGCAGCAGGACTGTTACAGAGTGCATAGTTTAAAGACTGGGTTGCAGAAGGATCTAAAAAGAGCAGAGTTGAGAGAGAGAAGTGCAGAAGAACTGTTAAAGAGAGCAGATGTAGGAGACTGGAGTGCAGATAAGTCGTTGCAGAGAGCATAGTTTTCAGACTGCAGTGTAGAATAACTGTTGCAGAAAGCAGATGTTGGAGACTGGGGTTCAGAAGGATTGTTACAGAGAGGAGAGGTTGGAGACTAAAGTTCATAAGGATCTTACAGAGAGCAGAGGTTGGAGACAAGGATGCAGAAGGACTTTTGCCGAGAGCAGAGGTTTGAGACTGTTGTGGAGAAGAATCATTGCAGAGAGAAGAGGTTGGAGACTGGGTTTCAGAAGGCATGTTACAGAGAGCAGAGTTTTGAGACTGGGTTGCAGAATTCCTCTTACAGAGAGCCAAGGTTGGAAACTGTTATTCAGAAGGACTGTTACAGAGAGCAGAGTTTGGAGACTGGGATGCAGAAGGGTCTTACAGAGAGCAAAGGTTGGAGACTGAGGGGCAGAATGATCGTTGCAGAGAGCAGAGTTTTCAGACTGAGTTGCAGAAGGACTGTTGCAGAGAGCAAATGTTGGAGACTAAGGTTCAGAAGTACTGTTTTATAGAGAAGAGGTTGGAGACTGGTGATAAGAAGGATCAGTGCAGAGAGCAGAGTTTGGAGACTGTGGTGCAGAAGGACTGTTACAGAGTGCATAGTTTAAAGACTGGGTTGTAGAAGGATCTTACAAAGAGCAGAATTGGGAGAATGAGGTGCAGAAGAACTATTACAGAGAGCAGAAGTTTGGGATTTAGGTGCAGAAGGAATGTTGCAGAGTACAGAGTTTTGAGACTGAGGTGAAGAAGGATTGTTACAGAGAGCAGAGGTTTGAGATTGGGTTGCAGAAGGAGTGTTGCAGAGAGCAGAGGTTGGAGACTGGGGTGAAGAAGGACTGTTGCAGAGAGTAGACTTTGGAGACTGTGGTGCAGAAGGACTGTTACAGAGAGCAGAGTTTGGAGACAGGGGTGCAGAAGGATCTTACAGGGAGCAGAATTTGGAGACTGAGGTACAGAAGGACTCTTGCAGAGATTAAAAGTTGGAGACTGGGGTGCAGTAGGATCATTGCAAAGAGCAGAGTTTCGAGACTGCCATGCAGAAGGCCTACTATAGAGAGCAGAGTTGTGAGACTGGCGTGCAGAAGGCCTGTAACAGAGAGGAGAGTTTAGACACTGGGGTGCAGAAAGACTTTTACAGAGAGCAAAGTTTGGAGACTGGTTTGCTGAAGGAACGTACAGAGAGCAGAGGTTTGAGACTGAGGTGCACGTGGACTTTTACAGAGAGCAGTGGTTGGAGACTGGGGTGCAGAAGAATCTGGAGAGCAGACTGAGGTGCAGAAGTACTGTTACAGAGAGCAGAGGTTGAAGACTGAGGTGAAGAAAGACTGTTACAGAGAGCAGAGTTTAGACATTGAGGAGCAAAAGGACTGTTACAGAAAGCAGAGGTTGGAAATTGGGGTGCAGAAGGACCGTTACAGAGAGCAGAGGTTGGAGACTGCCATATAAAAGGACTGTTACAGAGAGCAGAGTTTGGAGACTGAGGTGTAGACGGATAGATACAGAGAGCAGAGGTTGGAGACTGGGGTTCAGAAGGACTGATTAAAAAAGCAGAGGTTGGAGACTGGGTTATAGAAGGGACCGTTACAGAAAAAAGAGTTTGGAGACTACTGTACATAAGGAGTGTTACAGAGGACAGACATTGGAGACTGGGGTGCCGGAGGACCCTTGCAGAAAGCAGAGGTTGGAGACTGCAGTGGAGAAGGAATGTTAGAGAGAGCATATTTTGGAAACTGGAGACCAGAAAAATCTTACAGAATAGATTTTGGAGACTGTGGTGAAGAAGTACTGTTTTAGAAAACAGACGATGGAGACTGGGGTCCAGAACGATCCTAGCAGAGAGCAGAGTTTGGAGACGGGGTGTAGAAGGACTGTTGCAGAGAGCAGATGTTGGAGACTGGGGTGCAGAAGATTGTTGCAGAGAATAGGTTGGTAACTGGAGTGCAGAAGGACTGTTTTAGAAAGCAGAGGTTGGAGACTGAGATGCAGAAGGACTGTTACAGAGAGCAGTGGTTGGAGACTGGGGAGCAGAAGGACTGTTGCCGAAAGCAGAGTTTGGAGACTGAGGTGAAGAAGGACTTGTAGATAGAGCAGATGTTGGAGACTGGGGTGCAAAAGGACTGAAAGCAGAAAGCAGAGATTGGATTATGGTGTGCAGAAAGACCGTTACAGAGAGAAGAGGTTAGAGACTGCAGTACAGAAGGACTGTTGCAGAGAGCAGAGTTTGGAGATTGGGGTGCAGAAGGACTGTTGCAGAGAGTAGATGTTGGAGCCTGATGTGCAGAAGTCCTTTTACATAGAGTAGAAAGTTGGAGACTGAGGTGCAGAAGGATCGTTGCAAGGAGCAGAGCTTGGAGACAGGGGTTCAGAAGAATCTTACAGAGAGAAGAAGTTGAAGACTGAGGTGCAGAAAGAGTGTTGCAGAGATCAGAGGTTGGAGACTGGCGTGCAGTAGGATCATTGCAGAGTGTAGAGGTTGGAGACTGGTGTGCAGAAGGATCGTTGCAGAGAGCAGAGGTTGGAGACTGGGGTGCAGAAGGCCTTCTACAGAGAGCAGAGTTTGGAGACTGGCGTGCAGAATGCCTGTTACAGAGAGGAGAGGTTGAAGACTGGGGTGCAGAAGGACTGTTACAGAGAGCAGAGTTTAGAGACTGGGTTGCTGAAAGATTTTACAGAGAGCAGAGGTTTGAGACTGAGGTGCACGTGGACTGTTACAGAGAGTAGTGGTTGGAGACTGGGTTGCTGAAGGATCTTACAGAGAGCAGAAGTTAGAGACTGAGATGTAGAAAAACTGTTACAGAGAGCAGAGTTTGTAGACTGAGGTGCAGAAGGACTGTTACTGTAAGCAGAGTTTGGAAATTTGGGTGCAGAAGGAACTTTACAGAGACCAGGATTTGGAGACTGTGGTATAGAAAAACTGTTATAGAGAGCAGAGTTTGGAGACTGGGGTGCAGAAGAAATGTTACAGAGAGAACAAGTTGGAGACTGAGGTGTAGAAGTATATATACCGAGAACAGAGGTTTGAGTCTGGGCTTCAGAAGGACTGATACAGAAAGCAGAGTTTGGAGACTGGGTTGCAGATGGACCCTTACCGAGAGCAGAGGGTGGAGACTGCGTTTCAGAAAGACTGTTTCAGAGAGCATATGTTGGAGCCTGGGGAGCAGAAGGACTGTTGCAGAGGACAGAGTTTGGAGACTGGGGTGCCGCAGGACACTTGCAGAAAGCAGATGTTAAAGACTGGGTTGGAGAAGGAATGTTACAGAGTGTAGAGTTTGGAAACTGGAGTGCAGAAGATTAATAGAGAGAGCAGAGTTTGGAAACTGTGGTGCAGAAGAACAGTTGCAGAGAGCAGAGGTTTGAGACTGGGGTGCAGAAAGACGGTTACAGAAAGCACATGTTTGAGACTGGGGTGCAGAAGGATAGATACAGAGAGCAGAGGTTGGAGACTGGGGTTCAGAAGGACTGATATAAAAAGTAGAGATTAAAGACTTGGTTGCAGAAGGACCCTTACAGAGAGCAGAAGTTGGAGACCTCGGTACAGAAGGACTGTTACAGAGAGCAGATGTTGGAGACTGGGGAGCAGAAGGACTGTTACAGAGGACAGAGGTTGGAGACTGGGGTGCCGCAGGACCTTCGAAGGAAGCAGAGGTTACAGACTGGGGTGGAGAAGGAATGTTAGAGACATCAGATTTTGGACACTGGCGTGCAGAAAGATCTTACAGAGAGCAGAGGTTGGAAACTGTGGTGCAGAAGGACTGTTGCAGAGAGCACACGTTTGAGCCTGGGTTCCAGAAGGATCGTTGCACAGAGAAAAATTTGGAGACTGGAGTTAGAAGGACTGTTGCTGAGAGCAGAATTTAAAGAATAAGGTGCAATGGACTGTTGCAGAGAGCAGAGGTTGGAGAAAGGGGTGCAGAAGGTCTGTTGCAAAGAGCAGAGTTTAAGACTGAAGTGCAGATGGACTGTTACGGAGAGCAGAGGTTGGAGACTGGGGTGCAGAAGGACGGTTATGGAGAGCAAAGGTTAGAGACTGGGGTTCAGAAGGAAGGTTACAGAGAGCAGAGTTTGAAGACTGGGGTGCAGAAGGACTGTTGCAGAGAGCAGAGGTTGTCGACTGTGGTACAAAAGGACTGTTGCAGAGAGCAGAGGTTTGAGACTGGTGTGGAGAAGAATCGTTGCAGAGAGAAGAATTTGGAGATTTTGGTGAGATGGTATGTTATAGAGAGCACTGCTTGGAGACTGGGTTGATGAAGGATCTTACAGAGAGCAGAGTTTGGAGACTGAGGTGCAGGGGACTGTTACCGAGAGCAGTGATTGGAGACTGGGGTGCAGAAGGATCATGCAGAGAGCAGAGTTTTCAGACTGAGGTGCAGAAAAACTGTTGCAGAAATCAGAGGTTGGAGACTGGGTTCCAGTAGGATCATTGCAGAGAGCAGAGGTTGGAAACTGGGGTGCAGAAGGCCCAATACGAAGAGCAGAGTTTGGAGACTGCAGTACAGAAGGACTCTTACACAGAGCAGAGGTTGGAGACTGTTGTGCTTAAGGACGGTTACAGAGTGCAGAGTTTAAAGACTGTGTTGCAGAAAGATCTTACAGAGATCAGAATTGGGAGACTGAGGTATAGAAGTATGTTACAGACAGCAGAGGTAGGAGACGGGGTGCAGAAGGTTCGTTGCAGACAGCAGAGTTTTTAGACTGAGGTGCAGAAGGACTGTTGCAGAGAGCAGATTTTGGAGACTGGGGTGCAGATGGACTGTTGTAGAGAGCAGAGGTTGGACACTGGTGTGAAGAAAGACTGTTACAGAGAGCAGATTTTGGAGACTGAAGTGCAGAAGGACTGTTTCAGAGAGTAGCGGTTGGACACTGAGGTGCAGTAGGACCCTTCAGAGAAGAGAGTTTGGAGATTGAGGTGCAGAAGGATTGTTACAGAGAGAAGAGTTTTGAGAATGGGTGCATAAGGTTTGTTGCATAGAGCAGAGGTGGGACACTGGGGTGCAGAACGACTGTTGCAGAGAGCAGAGTTTGGAGACAGAGGTGCAGAAGGAGTCTTAAAGAAAGCAGATGTTGAGATTGGGGGTGCAGAAGGACTAATGCAGAAAGCAGACATTGGGTTCTGGGGTGCAGAAAAGACCGTTACAGAGAGCAGAATTTAGAGACTGCAGTACTGAATCAAGTTACATAGAGCAGAGGTTGCAGACTGGGGTGCAGGAGGATCGTTGCAGAAAGCAGACCTTTGAGACAGGGGTGTAGAAGGATCTTACAGAGAGAAGAAATTGGAGACTGAAGTGCAGAAGGAGTGTTGCAGAGTTCAGAGGTTGGAGACTGGCGTGCAGTAGGATCATTGCAGAGAGCAGAGGTTTTAGTTTCCTGTGCACAAGGATGGTTGCAGAGAGCAGAGGTTAAAGACTGGGAAGCAGAAAGACTGATAAATATAGCAGAGGTTGGAGACTGGGAGAAGCAGGACTCTTACAGAGAGCAGAGGTTGGAGGATGCGGTGCAGAAGCACTGTTACAGAGAGCCGATTTTGGACACTGAGGTGCAGAAGGACTGTTACAAAAAGCAGAGTTTGGAGACTGGGGTGCACAAGGATTGTTGCAGAGAGCAGAGTTTTCAGACTAAGGTTCAGAAGGACTGTTGCAGAGCGCAGATGTTGGAGACTGGGGTGCCGAAGGACTTTTGCAGAGAACAGAAGTTGGATAATGGGGTGCGAAAGGATCGTTGCAGAGAGCAGAGGGTTGAGACTGGGGTGCAGAATTATTGTTATAGAGAAAAAGAGTTTGGAGACTGGGGTGCACAATGACTGTTACAGATAGCAGAGTTTGGAGACTGGGTTTAGAAGGACTGTTACAGAAAGCAGAGGTTTGAGACTTGGGTGCAGAAGGACTGTTACAGAGAGCAGATTTTGGAGACTGCACTACAGGAGGACTGTTAAAGAGAGCAGAGGTTGGAGGCTGTTGTGGGTAAGGACTATTTCAGAGTGAAGACCTTGGAGACTGGGGTGCTTTAGAACTGTTGCAGAGAGCAGAGTTTAAAGACTGGGGTGAAGAAGAATTGTCGCAGAGAGCAGAGGTGGAGACTGAGGTGCAGAAAGAATGTTGAAGAGAGCAGAGGTTGGAAACTGTGGTGCAGAAGGAATAATACAGAAAGGAGACGTTGGAGACTGTGGTGCAGAAAAAAAGTTACAGAGAGCAGAGGCTGTGGACTGCGGTACAGGAGGAATGTTACAGAGAGCAGATTTGGAGACTGGGGAGCAGAAGGAATGTTACAGGAGAGCAGAGATTGGAGACTGGAAAGCAGAAGGACTGTTACAGAGAGCAGAGTTTTGAGACTGGGAGCAGAAAGAATGTTACAGAGAGCAGATTTAAAAACTGGGGTGCAGAAGGATCTTACAGAGAGCACAGGTTGGAGGTTGGGGTGCAGAAGCACTGTTACAGAGAGCCGATTTTGGAGACTGAGGTGCAGAAGGGACTGTTAAAGAAAGCAGATTTTGGAGACTGGGTGCACAAAGATTGTCGCAGATAGCAGAGTTTTCAGACTGAGCTTTAGAAAGACTGTTGCAGAGATCAGATGTTAGAGACTGGGGTGCAGAAGGACTTTTGCAGAGAGCAGAGGTTGGAGAATGGGGTGCAGAAGGATCGTTGCAGAGAGCAGAGGTTATAGACTGGGGTGCAGAAGTTTAGTTACAGAGAGCAGAGGATGGAGACTGGGGTGCCGAAAAACCCTTACACTTAGCAGAGTTTGGAGACTGCGGGAAAGAAGGACTTTTACAGAGAGCAGAGGTTGGAGACTGTTGTAAAGAATGAGTGTTACAGAGAGCAGTGGTTGGAGACTACGGAGCAGAAGGACAGTTACAGAGAGAAGAGATTGGAGACTGGGAGCAGAAGAAATATTACAGAGAGCAGAGTTGTGAAACTGGGGTGCAGAAAATCTGTTACAGATAGCACAATTTCGAGACTGGGTTGCAGAAGGATCTTACAGAGAGCATTTTCAAGACTGAGGTTCAGAAAGACTGTTATAGAGAGCAAAGTTTGAAAACTCGGGTGCGGGAAGGATTTTTGCAGAGAGCAGAGTTTTCAGACTGACGTGCAGAAGGACTATAATAGAGAGCAGATGTAGGATCCTGGGGTGCAGAAGGACTGTTACAGAGAGCAGAGTTTGGAGACTAGGGTGCAGAAGGATCGTTACAAAGAGCAGAGGTTGTAGACTGGGGTGAATAATGACAGTTACAGATAGCACAGTTTGGAGATCTGAGTGTAGAAGAAATGTTGCAGAGAGCAGAGGTTGGAGACAGGGGTGCAGAAGGACTGTTGTAGAGAGTAGAGGTTGAAGATATAGGTGCAGAAGGACTGATACAGAGAGCAGAGGTTGGAGACTGGGGTGCAGAAGGACTGATAAACAAAGCAGAGGTTGGAGACTGGATTGCAGAAGGACCATTACAGACAGTAGAGTTTGGAGACTGCAGTACAGAAGGACTTTTACCGAGAGCACAGGTTGGATACCGGGGTGCAGAAAGACTGTTGCAGAGAACAGAGTTTGGAGACTGCTGTGCAGAAGTATCTTACAGAGAGTAGAGGTTGGAGACTGGGTTGCAGTAGGACTGTTGCACAGAGCAGAGGTTGGATACTGGCGTGCAGAAGAACTGTTACAGAGAGCAGAGTTTGGAGACTGCGGTGCAGATGGATCTTACAGAGTGTAGAGGTTGGAGACTTCGGTGCAAAAGGACTGTAGCAGAGAGCAGAGTTGGAGACTGGGGTGCAAAAAGACTGTTACAGAGAGCAGAGGTTGGAGACTGTGGTGCAGAAGGATCTTACGGAGAGTAGAGGTTGGAGACTGGGGTGCAGTAGGACTGTTGCAGAGAGCAGGGGTTGGAGACTGGGTTGTAGAAGGATTGTTGCAGATAGCACAGTTTCGAGACAGGGTTGCAGAAGGATCTTACAGAGAGCCTTTTGGGACAGAGGTGCAAAAGGAGTGTTACAAGAGCAGAGGTTACAGACTGGGGTGAAAAGAATTGTTGCAGAGAGCAGCATTTTCAGACAGAGGTGCAGAAGGACAGTTACCGAGAGCACAGTTTGGAGACCTGGGTGTAGAAGAAATGTTGCAGAGAGCAAATGTTGGATGCAGGCGTGCATAAGGACTGTTACAGAGAGCAGAGTATGTAGACTGATTTGCAGAAGAATCGTTGCAGAGAGCATAGGTGGAGACTGGGCTGAAGAAGAATCGTTATAGAGAGCAGAGGTGGGAGACTGGTGTTCACAAGGACTGTTACAGAGAGCACAGGTTGGAGACTGGGGTGCAGAAGGAATGTTGCAGAAATCAGAGGTTGTAGGACTAGGGTGCAGAAGGACTGTTGCAGAGAGCAGAATTTGAAGACTGAGAAGCAGAAGGACTGTTACACAGAGAAGACGTTGGAGACTAAGGTGAAGAATTATGATACAGAAAGCTGAGGTGGGAAACTGGGGTGCAGAAGGCCTGCTAGAGAGAGCAGAAATTGGAGACTGGGTGCAGAAGGATTGTTGCAGGGAGCAGAGGTTGGAGCCTGGGGTGAAGAAGGACTGTTACAGAGATCAGAGTTTTGAGATTGGTGTGCAGAAGGATCTTACAGAGAGCAGAGCCAGGAGAGTGGGGTGCAGACGACCTGGAGCACAGAACAGAGGTTGGAGACTGGTGTGCAGAAGGACTGCTACAGAGAGCAGAGTTTGGAGACTGGGTGGCAGTAGGAACTTACATAGAGCAGAGTTTGGAGACAGAGGTGCAGAAGAAATGTTACCGAGAGCAATGGTTGGAGACTGGGGTGCAGAAGGATTTTTGCAGGAGCAGAGTTTTGAGACTGACATGCTGAAGTACTCTAGTAGACAACAGAGGTTGAAGAATGGGGTACAGAGAGCAGATGTTGGAGACTGAGGTGCAGAAAGATTGTTACAGAGAGCAAAGTTTTGGATACTCGGGTGAAGAAGGACTTTTACGGAGATCGGATTTTGGAGACTGGGGTGCAGAAGGATCTTTCATAGAGCAGATGTTAAAGACTGCAGTTCAGACGAACTGTTGCACAGAGCAGAGGATTGAGACTGGGGTGCAGAAGGACTGTTACAAAGAGCAGAGTTTGGAGACAGGGTTGCAGAAGGATCTTACAGAGAGCAGAGGTTGGAGACTGAGGTTGAACAGGACTGTTAAAGAGAGCAGAGTTTGGAGACTGGGGTGCAGAAGGATCGTTGCAGAGAACCGAGTTTTCAGACTGAGGTGCAGAGGGACTGTTGGAAATTACAGAGGTTGGAGACTGGGGGTGCAGAAGGACTGTTGCAGAGAGCAGAGGTTGGATACTGAGGTTCAGAAGGACTTATACAGAAAGCAGAGGTTTGGAGACTAGAGTGCAGGAGGACCGTTTCAGAGAGCAGAGTTCGGAGACTGCAATACAGCAGGACTGTTTCAGACAGTAGAGGTTGGAGAATGGTTTATAGACGAATTTTTTCAGAGTGCAGATGTTGGAGACTGGGGTTCAGAAGAACTGTTGCAGAGAGCAGAGTTTGGAGACTGGGGTGCAGAAGAACTGTCGCAGAGAGAAGACATTGAAGACTGAGGTGCAGAAAGAATGTTACAGAGAGCAAAGTTTGGAGACTGGGGTGCAGAATTACTGATACAGAATGCAGAGGTTGAGACTGGGGTGCAGAAGGACCGCTACAGAGAGCAGAGGTTGCAGACAGGCTTGCAAAAGGACTGTTTAAGAGAGCAGAGTTTGGAGACTAGGGTGCATAAGCCCTGCAACAGAGAGCAGAGTTTGGAGACTGGGTTGCAGAAGGACTTTTATAGAGAGCAGCGTTTTGAGGCTGGGTTGCAGAAGGATCGTACAGAGAGCAGTGGTTAGTGACTGTGGGGCAGGATGAATATTACAGAGAGCAGTGATTGGAGACTGGGGTGAAGAAGGATCGTGCAGAGAGCAGAGGTTTCAGACTAAGGTGAAGAAGGACTGTTACAGAAAGCAGAGGTTAAATATTGGGGTAGAGGGACCTTTACAGAGAGCAGAAGTTGGAGACTGCTGTATAGAAAGACTGTAACAGAATCACGTCGGTTACACATCCACAATTTTACGTAAGCCCAATTAGTAATTGTTGTATTCTGCTACCTTTCCTATCCCCTACTATGCCCCTTCCCCTCCCCTCCCATCTTCTCTCTCTACCCCATCTACTGTAATTCTGCAATCTGCATTTGGGGTAAAATTGGGAGTTCATTACCCACTTCAATCTAATGTAGGAAATATGATTTGTCAAGAGCTTTGTAATGTTGTGAACAACCAATAAAAAAATAAAATTTAAAAAAAATAGAAAGACTGTAACAGAGAGCAGAGGTTGGAGAATATAGTGCAGAAGGACTGTTACGGAGAGCAAGGTTAGAGACTGGTGTGCAGAAGGATTGTTACAGAGAGCAGAGGTTGGAGACTGGGGTGCAGAAGGACTGTTACACAGAGCAGAGGTTGAAGACTGGGGTGTAGAAGAACTGTTGCAGAGAGCAGAATTTGGAGACTGAGGTGCAGAAGGACTGTTGAGGAGAGGAGAAGTTGGAGACTGGGGTTCAGAAGAATCATTGCAGAGAGCAGAGTTTGGAGACTGAGGTTCAAAAAGACTGTTACAGATAGCAGAGATTGGAGACTGGGGTTCAGAAGGCCTGTAACGGAGAGCAGAGTGTGGAGAAGGGCTCTAGAATGACTGTTACAGATCACAGAGTTTGGAGACTGGGTTGAAGAAGGATCTAACAGAGAGCAGATGTTGGGGACCCAGGTGCAGAAGGACTGTTACAGAGAGTAGAGGTTGGAGACTGAGGTACAAAAGGATCATAGCAGAGAACAACGTTTTAAAACTGAGGTGCAGAAGGATTGTTATAGAGAGCAGAGTTTGGAGACTGGGGTGCAGAAGGACTGTTGCAGAGAGCAGAGGTTGGAGACTGGGGTGTAGAAGACTTCTTATAGAGAACAGACTTTGGAGACTGGGGTAAAAAAGACCTGTTACAGAGAGCAGAGTTTGGAGACTGGGGTGCCGAAGGCCTGTTAAAGAGAGAAGAGGTAGATGACTGGCGTGCAGAAGGACTGTTATAGAGAGCAGAGTTAGGAGACTGGGTGGCAAAAGTATCTTACAGAGAGCAGAGTTTGGATACTGAGGTGAAGGAGGACTGTTACAGAGAGCAGTTGTTGGAGACTGGGGTTCAGAAGGATCCTGCAGAGAGAAGGGGTTTCAGAGTGAGGTGTAGATCAAGTGTTACAGAGAGCAGATGTTGGAGACTGAGGTGTTGAAGAACTGTTACAGGGACCAAATTTTGGAGACTGTGTTGCAGAAGGATCTTACATAGAGCAGAGTTTGGAGACTGAGGTGCAGAAAGACTGTTACAGAGAGCAGATGTTGAAGTCTTGGGTGCAGAAGGATTGTTGCAGAGAGCAAAATTTTCAAACTGAGGTGCAGAAGTACTTTTGTAGAGAGCAGATTTTGGAGACTGGTGTGCAGAATGTTCGTTGCAGAGAGCAGAAGTTGGGGACTGCAGTACAGAAGGACTGTTCCAGAGAGCAGAGGTTGGATACTAGGGTACACAAGGACTTTTTCAGAGAGCAGATGTTGGATACTGTTGTTCAGAAAGACTGTTTTAGAGAGCAGAAGTTGTAGAATGGAGTGCAGAAGGACTTTGGAGAGAGCAGAGTTTGGAGACTGAGGTACAGATGGACTATTGCTGAGAGCAGAGGTTGGAGATTGGAGTCCAGAAAAATCAATGCAGAGAGCGGAGTTTGGAGACGGGGTGCAGAAGGAGTGTTGCAGAGAGCAGATGTTGAAGACTGGGGTGCAGAAGGAATATTGCAGAGAGCAGATTTTAGAGACTGGGGTGCAGAATGACTGTTACAGAGAACAGAGGTTGGAGACTGAGGTACAGAAGGACTGTTACAGAGAGCAGAGTTTGGAGACTTGGGTGTAAAAGGACTGTTACAGAGAGCATAGGTTGGAGACTGGGGTTCAGATGGACCTTACAGAGAGCAGAGTTTGGAGACTTGGGTGTAGAAGGACTGTTACAGAGAACAGAAGTTGGAGAATGTTGTGCAGAAGGACAGGTACAAAGTGCAGAATTTAAAGACTGGGTTGCAGAAGGATCTTACAGAGAGCAGAGTTGGGAGACTGAGGTGCAGAAGGACTGTCGCAGAGAGCAGTTGTTGGTAACTAGTGTGCAGAAGGACTGTTGTAGAGAGAAGAGGTTTTAGACTAGGGTGGAATAGGACTGTTGCAGAGAGCAGAGGTTTGAGACTGAGGTGTGGAAGTCCTGTTACAGAGAGCAGAGGTTGGAGACTCGGGTGCAGAAGGACTGTTACAGAGAGTAGAGTTTGGATACAGGAATGCAGAAGCATCTTACAGAGAGCAGAATTTGGAGACTGAGGTACAGATGGACTGTTGCAGAGATCAGATGTTGGAGACTGGGGTGCAGAAGGATCGTTGCAGAGAGCACATTATGGATACTGGGTTGCAGAAGGCCTGCTACAGAGAGCAGAGTTGGGAGACTTGCGTCCAGAAGGACTGTTACCGAGAGGAGAGGTTGGATACTGGGGTTCAGAACGACTGTTATAGAGAGCAGAGTTTGGAGACTGGGTTACTGAAGGTTCTTACGAAGAGAATAGGTTGGAGACTGAGGTGATGTGGACTGTAACAGAGACCAGTGGTTGGAGACTGAGGTGCAGAAGGATCATGCAGAGAGGAGAGGTGTCAGACTGAGGTGCAGAAGGACTGTTACAGAGAGCAGAGATTGGAGACTGAGGTGTAGAAGTACTGTAAAAAAGAGCAGAGTTTGGAGACTGAGGTGCAGAAGGACTGTTACAGAAAGCAGAGATTGGCAGTTGGGGTGTAGAAGGACCGTTACAAAGACCAGAGTTTGAAGACTGCGGTATTGAAAAAGTGTTATAGCGATCAGAGTTTTGAGATTGGTGTTCAGAAAGACTGTTTTAGAGAACAGTGTTTGGAGACTGGGGTGCAGAATGATCATGCAGAGAGCAGAGGTGTCAGACTGAGGTGCAGAAGGACTGTTACTGAGAGAAGAGGTTGGAGACTGAGGTGTAGAAGGACTGTTACAGAGAGCAGAGTTCAGAGACTGAGGTGCAGAATGACTATTACAGAAAGAAGTGGTTGGAAATTGGCGTGCAGAAGGATCTTAACAGAGACCAGAATTTGGAGACTGCGGTATAGAAAAACTGTAACAGAGAGCAAAGGTTGGAGACTGAGGTGCAGAATAATAGATACAGAGAGCAGAGTTTTTAGACTGGGTTTTAGAAGGATCCTACAGAGAGCAGAGGTTTGAAAGTGAAAATGTAGAAGGACTGTTACAGAGAGTAGAGGTTGGAGACTGAGGTACAGAAGGACCTTTGCAGAGAACAGAGTTTGGAGACTGAGGTGCAGAAGGATTGTTACAGAGAGCAGAGTTGGAGACTGGGGTGCAGAGGGACTGTTGCAGAGAACAGAGGTTGGAGACTGGGGTGCAGAAGGAATATTTCAGAGAGCAGTAGATGGAGACTGGGCTGCAGAAAAAAATGTTGCAGAGAACAGATGTTTTAGACTGAGTTGCAGAAGGACTCTTAGAGAGAGTAGAAGTTGGAGACTGGGGTGCAAAACACTGTTGCAGAGAGCAGAGGTTGGAGACTGAGGTGCAAAATTTTGTTACATATAGCAGAGGTGGGACACTGGAGTGCAGAAGGATCGTTGCAATAAGCAGAGCTTGAAGAAAGGGGTGCAGAAGGATCTCACAGAGAGCAGAAGTTAAAGACAGAGTTGTAAAAGGACTGTTTAAGAGATCAGAGGTTTGAGACTAGGGTGCAGTAGGATCATCGCAGAGAGCACAGGTTGGGGACTGGGGTTCAGAAGGATCATTGAAGAGTGCAGAGGTTGAAGATTTGGGTGCAGAAGGCCTGCTAAAGAGAGGGAGTTATGAGACTGGAGTGCAGAAGGCCTGTTAAAGAGAGGAGAGGTTGGAGACTGGGGTGCAGAAGGATTGTTATAGAGAGCAGAGTTTCGAGACTGAGTTCCTGATGGACCTTACAGAGAACAGAGGTTGGAGACTGAGGTGCAGGTGGACTGTTACAGAGAGCAGTGCATGAAGACTGGGGTGCAGAAGGATCATGCAGAGAGCAGAGGTGTCAGACTAAGGTGCAGATGGACTGTTAGAGAGTGCAGAGGTTGGAGAGTGAGGTGCAGAAGGATAGATACAGAGAGTAGAATTTTGAACTGGGTTTTAGAAGGATACTACAGAGAGCAGAGTTTGGAGAGTGAAGTGCAGAAGGACTGTAACAGAGTGTAGAGGTTGGAGACTGAGGTGCAGAAGGACCGTTGCACAGAATAGAGTTTGGAGACTGAGGTGCAGAAGGATTGTTATAGAGAGCAGAGTTTGGAGACTGGGGTGAAGAGGGACTTTTGCAGAGAGCAGAGCTTGGAGTATGGGGTGCAGAAGTACTGATGCAGAGAACAGAGAATGGAGATTGGGCTTCAGAAGGAATGTTGCAGAGAGCAGAGGTTGGAGACTGTTGTTCAGAAGGACTCTTAGAGAGCGCAGAAGTTGGAGACTGGGGTGCAGAAAGACTGTTGCAGAGAGCAGAGGTTGGAGACTGAGGTGCAAAATCTTGTTACATAGAGCAGAAGTTGGACACTGGGGTGCAGAATGATCCTTGAAATAAGCAGAGCTTGGAGACAGGGGTGCAGTATGATCTTACAGAGAGCAGAGGTTGGAGACTGAGGTGAAGGTGGACTGTTACAGAGAGCACTGGTTCGAGACTGGGGTGCAGAAGGATCGTGCAGAGAGCAGAGGTGTCATACTGTGGTGCAGATGAACTATTTCAGAGAGAAAAGGTTGAAGACTGAGGTGTATAAGGACTGTTACAGAGAGCAGAATTTGAAGACTGAGGTGAAGAAGGACTGTTACAGAAAACAGAGGTTGGAAATTGGGGTGCAAAAAAGACCGTAAGAAAGACCAGAGTTTTGAGACTGTGGTATAGAAAAACTGTAACAGATAGCAGAGGTTGGAGACTGAGGTGCAGAAGGATAGATACACAGAGCAGAGGTTTGAGACTGGAGTTCAGAAGGACTGATACAGAAAGCAGAGTTTGGAGACTGGGCTGGAGAAAGACCCTTACAGAAAGCAGAAGTTGGAGACTGCGGTACAGAAGGACTGTTACAGAGAGAAGATGTTGGAGACTGGGGAGCAGAAGGACTGTTGCAGAGGACAGAGTATGGAGACTGGGGTGTTGCAGGACATTTGCAGAAAGCAGAGTTTAAAAAAATGGGGTGGAGAAGAAATGTTACAGAGAGCAGAGTTTGGATACTGGAGTGCAGAAAGATCTTACAGAGAGTAGAAGTTGGATACTTTGGTGCAGAAGGCTGTTGACTAGAACAGAGGTTGGAGACTGGGGTGAAGAAGAACTTTTGCAGAGAGTAGAGGTTGGAGACTGGGGTGCAGAAGGACTGTTGCAGAGAGAAGAGGTTGGAGACTGGGGTGCAGAAGGACTCTTAGTGAGAGCAGAATTTGGAGACTAGGATGCAGAAGGACTGAAAAAGAAAGCAGAGCTTGGAGTCTGTGCTGCAGAAAGACCTTTACAGAGAGCAGAGTTTGAAGACTGCAGTATAGAAGGACTGTTCCATAGAGAAGAGGTTGGAGACTGAGTTGCAGAAGGATAGATACAGAGAACAGAGGTTAAAGACTGGGGTTCAGAAAGACTGATACAGAAAGCAGAGTTTGGAGACTGGGGTGTAGAAGGACTGTTACAGAGAGCAGAGTTTCGAGACTCAGGTGCAGAAGGACTGTTACAGGAAGCAGAGTTATGAAATTGGGGTGCAGAAGGACTTTTACAGAGAGCAGATGTTCGAGACTGTGGTATAGGACTGTTATCCAGAGCAGATGTTGGAGACTGGGGTGCAGAAGGACTCTTACATAGAGCACAGGTTAGAGACTGAGGTGCAGAAGGATAGATACAGAGAACAGACGTTGGAGACTGGGGTTCAGGCATACTTATACAGAAACCAGAGGTTGGAGACTGGGGTGTAGGAGGACCGTTACAAAGAACAGAGGTTGGAGACTGCTGTACAGAAGGACTGTTACAGAGAGCAGATATTAGAGAATGGGGAGAAGAAGGACTGTTGCATAGGACAGAGGTTGGAGACTGGGTTGGAGAAGAAATGTTACAGAGAGCAGAGTTTGGAAACTGAAATGCAAACAGATCTTACAGAGAGCAGAGGTTGGAGACTGTGGTGCAGAAGAACTGTTCCAGAGAGCAGACATTGGAGACTTGGGTCCAGAAAAATCGTTGCAGAGAGCAGAGTTTGGAGACTTAGGTGAAGAAGGACTGTTTACAGAGAGAAGTGTTTGGAGACTGGTGTGCGGCAGGACTGTTGCAGAGAGCAGATGTTGGAGACTGGGGTTGAGAAGAATCATTGCAGAGAGAAGAGGTTGGAGACTGTTGTGCAGAATGACTTTTACAGAGTGCAGAGTTTAAAGACTTGGTTGCAAAAGAATCTTACAGAGAGCAGAGTTGGGAGACTGAGGTGCAGAAGGACTGTAAGAGAGAGCAGAGGTAGAGACTGAGATGCAGAAGGACTGTTACAGAGAGCAGAGATTGGATACTGGGGTGCAGAAGCATCTTACAGAGAGCATAATTTGGAGACTGAGGTATAGAATGACTGTTGCAGAGATCAGAGATTGGAGAGTGGGGTGCAGTTTGATCATTGCAGAGAGCTGATGTTGGAGACTGAGGTGCAGAAGGATCGTTGCCGAGAGCAGATTTTGGAGACTGGGGTGCAGAAGGCCTGCTACAGAGAGAAGAATATGGAGACTGGCTTGCAGAAGGCCTGTTACAGAGAGAAGAGCTTGGAGTCTGAGGTGCAGGTGGACTGTTACAGAGAGCAGTGTTTGAAGACTGGGGTGCAGAACGATCGTGCAGAGAGCAGAGTTGTCACACTGAGGTGCAGAAGGACTGTTACAGAGAGCAGAGGTTGGAGACTGAGGTATAGAAGGACTGTTACAGAGAGCAGAGATTGGAGACTGAGGTTCAGAAGATCTGTTACAGAAAGAAGAGGTTGGAAATTGGGGTGCAGAAGGACTGTTACAGAGACCAGAGTTTGGAGACTGCGGTATAGAAAAACTGTTAAAGAGAGCAGAGTTTGGAGACTGGGGTGCAGAAGGAATATTACAGAGAGCACAGGTTGGAGACTGAGGTGCAGAAGGATAGATACAGAGAGCAGATGTTTGAGACTGGGGTTAAAATGATCGTTACAGAGAGCAGATGTTGGAGACTGGGGAGCAGAAGGACTGTTGCACAGGATAGAGTTTGAGACTGGGGTGCTGCAGGACACTTGAAGAAAGCAGAGGGTTAAATACTGGGGTGAAGAAGGAATGTTACAGAGAGAAGAATTTGGAAACTGGAGTGCATAAGGATCTTACAGAGAGCAGAGTTTGGAGACTGTCGTGCAGAAGGACTCTTGCAAAGAGCAGAGATTGGAGACTGAGGTGCAGAAGTTCTGTTACATAGAGCAGAGCTAGAAGAAAGGGGTGCAGAAGTTTCTTACAGAGAGCAGAATTTGAAGACTGAGGTGCAGAAGGAGTATTGTAGAGATCAGAGTTTGGAGACTTGGGTGCAGTAGGATCATTGCAGAGAGCAGAGTTTAAAGACTGGGGTGCAGAAGGACTGTTATACAAAGCAGTGTTTGGAGACTGGGTTGCTGAAGGATCTTACAGAGAGCAGTGGTTGGAGACTGAGATGCAGGTGGACTGTTACAGAGAGGAGAGTTTGGAGACTCAGGTGCAGAAGGACTGTTACAGAAAGCAGAGTTTCGAAATTGGGCTGCAGAGGGACTATTACAGAGCCGAGGTTGGAGACTGCGGTATAGTTTGTTACCGAGAGCAGAGGTTGGAGACTGGGGTGCAGAAAGACTCTTACATAGAACACAGGTTGGAGACTGAGTTGCAGAAGGATAGATACAGAGAACAGAGGTTGGAGACTGGGGTTCAGACAGACTGATACAGAAAGCAGAGATGGAGACTGGGGTGTAGAAAGATCGTTACAATGAGCAGAGTTTGAAGACTGAGGTACAGAAGGACTGTTACAGAGAGCAGATCTCGGAGTCTGGGGAGCAGAAAAACTGTTGCATTTGACACAGGTTAAATACTGGGGTGAAGAAGGAATGTTACAGAGAGCAAAGTTTGGAAACTGGAGTGCAGAAAGATCTGAAAGAGAGCAGAGGTTGGAGACTGTGGTGCAGAAGGACTCTCAAAGAGCAGACATTGGAGACTGGGTTCCAGAAGGATCGTTCAAGAGAGCATATTTTAGAAACTGGGGTGCAGAAGGACTGTTACACAGAGCAGAGTTTGGAGACTGAGATGCAGAAGGACTGTTAGAGAGAGCAGAGTTTGGAGAATGGGGTGCAGAAGGACTGTTACAGAGATTAGAGTTTGGAGACTGGGGTTCAGATGGATCTTACAGAGAGCAGATATTAGAGACTGGGGTTAAAAAGGAGTGTTGCAGAGATCATATTTTGGAGACTGGGGTTGAAAAGAATCGTTGCAGAGAGAAGAGGTTTGAGACTGGGGTGCAGAATGTCTGTTACAGAGAGCAGAGGTTGGAGACTGTTGTGCAGAAGGACTGTTACAGAGTGCAGAGTTTAAAGACTGGGTTGCAGAAGAATCTTCCAGAGAGCAGAGTTGGGAGACTGAGGTGCTGAAGGACTGTTACAGAGAGCAGAGTTTGGAGACTGGGGTGCAGAAGGGTCATTGCAGGGAGCAGGGTTGTGAGAGAGATGTGCAGAAAAAGTGTTTTAGAAAAAAGATGTTAGAGACTGGGGCACAGAAGGACTGTTGCAGAGAGAAGTCTTTTGTAACTCGGGTGCAGAAGGACTGTTGTAGGAGCAGAGGTTTCACACTGGCGTGCAGAAGGACTGTTACAGAGAGCAGAGGTTCGAGACTTGGATCCAGAAAGACTGTTACAGAGAGCAGAGATTGGATACAAGGGTGCAGAAGGATCTTACAGAGAGCAGAATTTGGAGACTGAGGTGCAGAAGGGACAGTTGCAGAGATTAGAGGTTTGAGACTGAGGTGCATTATGATCATTGCAGAGAGCAGAGGTTGGAGACTGGGGTGTAGAAGGCCTGCTACAGAGAGAAAAGTTTGGAGACTGGCGTGCAGAAGGCCTGTTACAGAGAGGAAAGGTTGGAGACTGGGGTGCAGAAGGACAGTTATAGAGAGCAGAGTTTTGAGACTGGGTTGCTGAAGGATCTTACAGAGAGCAGAGATTGAAGACTGAGGTGCAGGTGGACTGTTACAGAGAGCAGTGTTTGGAGCCTGGGGTGCAGAAGTATCGTGAAGAGAGCAGAGGTGCCAGACTGATGTTCAGTAGGACTGTTACAGAGAGCAGAGGTTGGAGACTGAGGTGTATAAGCACTGTTACAGAGAGCAGAGTTTGGAGACTGAGTTGCAGAAGGACTGTTACAGAAAGCAGAGGTTGGAAATTGGGGTGCAGAAGGACCGTTACAGAGACCAGACTTTGGAGACTGCGGTATAGAAAAACTGTTACAGAGAGCAGAGGTTGGAGATTGGGGTGCAGAAGGAATGTTACAGAGAGCACAGGTTGGAGACTGAAGTGCAGAGGATAGATACAGAGAGCAGAGGTTTGAGACTGAGGTTCAAAAGGACTGATCCAGAAAGCAGAGTTTGGAGACTGGGGTGCTGAAAGACTGTTACGGAGAGCAGAGGTTTGAGACTGGGGAACACAATGACTGTTGCAGAGGACAGAGGTTGGAGACTGGGGTGCCGCAGGACACTTGCAGAAGGCAGAGATTAAACACTATGGTGGAGAAGGAATGTTACAGAGAGTAGAGTTTTGAAACTGGAGTGAAGAAGGATCTTACAGAGAGAAGAGTTTGGAGACGGTGGTTCAGAAGGTTTGTTACAGAGAGCAGAGGTTGGAGACTGGGGTCCAGAATTATCGTTGCAGAGTGGAGAGTTTGGTGACTGGGGTTCAGAACGACTGTTCCAGAGAGTAGAGGTTGGACATGAGGTGCAAAAGGACTGTTGCAGAGAGCAGAGGGTGGAATCTGATTTGCAGAAAGACTCTTACAGAGAGCAGAGTATGGAGACTGGGGTGCAGAAGGATTGTTACAGAGAGCAGAGGTTGGAGACTGTTTTGCAGAGGGACTGTTGCAGAGATCAAAGGTTAAAGACTGTGGTGCAGTAGGTTCATTGCAGAGAGAAGAGGTTGGAGACTGGGGTGCAGAAGGATCCTTGAAGAGAGCAGATTTTCAAGACTGGGGTGCAGAAGGCCTTCTACAGAGAGCAGAGTTTGGAGACTGAGGTGCAGAAACATTGTAACAGAAACTAGATGTTGCAAATTGGGGTGCAGAAGAAACGTTACAGAAAGAAG
Source organism: Ictidomys tridecemlineatus (assembly GCF_052094955.1). Taxonomy (NCBI): domain Eukaryota; kingdom Metazoa; phylum Chordata; class Mammalia; order Rodentia; family Sciuridae; genus Ictidomys; species Ictidomys tridecemlineatus. The sequence goes on from NW_027522425.1 coordinate 28,619, forward strand.
AGTTTGGAGACTGTGGTATAGAAAAACTGTTACAGAGTGCAGAGTTTGGATACTAGGGTACAGAAGGACTGTTGCAGAGAGCAGAGGTTGGAGACTGGGGTCTAGAAAGATCGTTGCAGAGAGAAGAGTTTGGAGACTGGGGTGCAGAAGGACTGTTGCAGAGAGCAGAGGCTGGAAACTAGGGTGTAGAAGACTGTTGCATAGAGCAGATTTTGTAGACTGGAGTGCAGATATACTGTTGCAGAGAGCAGAGGTTAAAGACTGAGGTGTAGAAGTAATGTTACAAAGAGTAGAGTTTGGAGACTGGGGTGCAGAAGGACTGTTACAGAGAGCAGAGGTTGGATACTAGGGTTCAGATGGATCTTACAGAGAACAGAGGTTGAAGACTGGGGTGCAAATGGACTGTTGCAGAGAGCAGAGTTTGGAGACTGGAGTGCAGAAGGACTGTTACAGAGAGAAGAGTTTGGAAACTGAGGTGCAGAAAGATCGTTGCAGAGACCAGATCTTGGTTACTGAGGTGCAGTAGACTGTTGCAGAGAGCAGAGGTTGTAGACTGAGGTGCAGAAGGAATGTTACAGAGAGTAGAGGTTTTAGATTGGGGTTCAAAATGCCTGCTACAGAGATCAGAGGTTGGAGACTGGGGTGCAGAAGGACGTTACAGAGAGCAGAGTTTGGAGACAGGGTTGCAGAAGCATCTTAAGGAGAGCAGAGTTTGGGAGACTGAGGTGCAGCAGGACTGTTACAGAGAGCAGAGTTTGGAGACTGGGGTGCAGAAGGACTGTTGCAGAGAGCAGTTTTGGAGACATGGGTGCAGAATGACTGTTGCAGAGAGTAGACGTTGGAGATTGGGATGAATAAAGATCGTCCTAGAGAGCAGATGTTTGAGACTAGGGTGCAGAAGGACTGTTACAGAGAACAGAGGTTGTAGACTGGGGTGCAGAAGGCCTGTTACAGGGAGAAGAGTTTAGACAAATGGTGCAGAAGGACTGTTACAGAGGAAAGATTTTGAGACTGGGTTACAGAAAGATCTTACACAGAGCAGAGGTTGGAGACTGAGGTGCAGAACGACTGTTACAGAAAGTAGAGGTTGGAGACTGAGGTGCAGTAGGATTGTTACAGAGAGCAGATGTTGGAGACTGGGGTGCAGAAGGACTGTTGGAAAGAGCAGATGTTGGAGACTGAGGTGCACAAGGAATGTTGCAGAGAGCAGAGTTTGGAGACTGAGGTGCAGAAGGAATGTTGCAGAGAGCAGAGTTTGGAGACTGGGGTGCAAAAGGACAGCTAGAGAGAGAAGAGGTTGGAGACTGGGGTGCAGAAGGACAGCTAGAGAGAGCAGAGTTTGGAGACTGCAGTTCAGAAGGACCGTTAAAGAGGGCATACATTGGAGACTAGGGTAAAGAAGGACGGTTGCAGAGAGCAGATGTTGGAGACTGTGGTTTAGAAGGACTGTTGCAGAGAACAGAGGTAGAGAATGGGGTGTAGAAGGACTTTTGCATAGAGCAGAGTTTGAAGACTGAGGTGCAGAAGGACTGTTACAGAGAGAAGAGGATGGAGACTGAGGTTTAGAAGGACTGTTAGAGAGAGCAGAGTTTGGAGACTGGCGTGCAGAAGGATCGTTGCAGACAGAAGAGGTTTGAGACTGGGGTGCAGAAGGACTGTTACAGAGAGTAGAGTTTGGAGACTGAGGTGCAGAAGCATCGTTGTTGAGAGCAGAGTTTGGACACTGAGGTGCAAAAGGACTGCTACTGAGAGCCAAGGTTGGAGACTGGGGTGCAGAAGAACTTTTACAAACAGCAGAGTTTTAGACAAGGTTTCTCAAGGATCTTACAGAGAGCAGAGGTTGTAGACCAAGTTGCAGCAGGACTGTTATAGAGCGCAGAGGTTGGAGACTAGGGTGCAGAATGATCGTTGCAGAGAACAGAGTTTTCCGACTGAGGTGCAGAGGAATATTGAAGAGAGCACATGTTGGATACTGGGGTGCAGAAGTATTGTTATAGAGAAAAGAGTTTGGAGACTGGGGTGTAGAAGGCCTGTTACGGAGAGCAGAGTTTGGAGAAGGGGTGCAGTAGTACTTTTCCAGAGAGTAGAGTTTGGAGAATGAGGTACCGAAGGATCGTTATAGAGAGTGGAGTTGGAGACTGCATTGCAAAGGGACTGCTGCAGAGAGCAGAGGCTGGACATGGGGTGTAGAAGAACTGTTGCAGAGAGCACAGGTTTGAGATTTGTGTGAAGAAGCACTGTTGCAGAGAGCAGAGTTTGGAGATTGGGGTTGCAGATGGACTGATACAGAAAGCAGAGTTTGGAGACTCCGATGTAGAAGGACTGATGCAGACAGCAGAGGTTGGAGAATGGAGTGCAAAGGCCTGTTACACAGAGCAGAGTTTGGAGACTGGTGTGCCGATGGACTGTTACAAACAACAGAGTTTGGAGACAGGGTTGCAGAAGGAACTTACAGAGAGAAGATTTTGGAGACTTTGGTAAAGCAGAACTTTTATAGAGAGAAGAGGTTGGAGACTGTTGTGCAGAATGATCGTTTCAGAGAACAGAGTTTTCAGACTGAGGTGCAGAAGGACTGTTGCAGAGAGCAGAGATTGGAGACTGAGGTGCAGAAGGACTGTTGCAGAGAGCAGAGATTGGAGACTGGCGTGCAGAAGGATCGTTGTAGCGAGCAGAGGTTTGAGACCGGCGTGCAGAAGGACTGTTACAGAGAACAGAGGTTGGAGAAGGTGTGCAGAAGGACTGTTCCAGAGGGCAGAGTTTACAGACTGGGTTGCAGAAGGATCTTACAGAGAGAATATGTTGGATACTGAGGTGCAGAAGGACTTTTACAGAGAGTAGAGTTTAGAGACTGAGGTTCAGAAGGACCGCTGTAGAGAGCAGTGTTCGGAGACTGAGGTGCAGAAGGATTGTGACAGAGAGCAGAGGTTGGAGACAGGGGTGCAGAAGGACTGTTGCAGATTGCAGAGTTTGGAGACTGGGGTGCAGAAGGACTGTTGCAGATAGCAGAGTTTGGAGAATGGGGTGTAGAAGGACTGTTGCAGAAAGCAGAGTTTTGAGACTTGGGTGCAGAAAGACTGTTACAGAGAGCAGAGTTTGGAGACTGAGGTGCAGAAGGATTGTGACAGAGAGCAGAGGTTGGAGACAGGGTGCAGAAGGACTGTTGCAGATAGCAGAGTTTGGAGACTGGGGTGCAGAAGGACTGTTGCAGATAGCAGAGTTTGGAGAATGGGGTGTAGAAGGACTGTTGCAGAAAGCAGAGTTTTGAGACTTGGGTGCAGAAAGACTGTTACAGAGAGCAGAGTTTGGAGACTGAGGTGCAGAAGGACTGTTACAAAGAGATGAGGTTGGAGACTGGGGAGAAGAAGGACTGATACAGAAAGCAGAGGTTGAAGACTGGGAAGCAGAAGGAGCGTTACAGAGAGCAGATTTTGGAGACTGCACTACAGGAGGACTGTTACATAGAGCAGAGTTTGGAGACTGGTGTGGAGAAGGACTGTTTCAGAGTGCAGACCTTGGAGTCTGGGGTGCAGTAGAACTGTTGCAGAGAGCATAATTTGGAAACTCGGGTGCATAAGAACTGTTGCAGAGAGCAGAGGTTGGAGACAGAGGTGCAGAAGGAATGTTAAAGAGAGAAGAGTTTTGAAACTGTGTTGCAGAAGGAATGATACAGAAAAGAGAGGTTGAAGACTTGGGTGCAGAAGGATCATTTCAGACAGCAGAGGTTGAGGACTGCGGTACACAAGGACTGTTACAGAGAGCAGAGGTTGGAGACTGGTAAGCAGAAGGACTGTTACAGAGAGCAGAGGTTGGATTCTGGGGAGCAGAAGGAATGTTACAGAGATCAGATTTGGAAACTGGGGTGTGAAAGAATTTTACAGTGAGCAGAGGATGGAGGCTGGTGTGCAGAAGCACTGTTTCAGAGAGCGGATTTTGGAGACTGAGGTGCAGAAGGACTGTTACACAAAGCAGATTTGGGAGACTGATGTGCACAAGGATTGTTGCAGAGAGCAGAATTTTCACACTGAGCTTCAGGTAGACTGTTGCAGACTGCAGATGTTGAAGACTGGGGTGCAGAAGGACTATTGCAGAGAGCACATGTTGGATACTGGGGTGCAAAAGGATCATTGCAGAGAGCAGAGGTTGGAAACTGGGGTGCAGAAGGATTATTACAGAGAGCAGAGGTTGGAGACTGGGGTGCAGAAGGACCATTACAGGTAGCAGAGGTTGGGGTCTGCGGGACAGAACACATGTTGGAGACTGGGGTGCAGAACAACTTCAACAGAGAGCAGAGTTTTTAGACAAGGTTGTAAAAGGATCTTACAAAGAGCAGAAGTTGTAGATCGAGGTGCAGCAGGACTGTTACAGAGAGCAGAGGTTGGAGACTGGGGTGCAAAAGGACTGTTATAGAGAGTAGAGATTGGAGATTTGGGTGCAAAAGGCCTGTTACACAGAACAGAGGTTCAAGACTGGGATTAAGAAGAACTCCTACAGAGAGCAGAGTTTTTAGACAAGGTTGCAAAAGGATCTTACAAAGAGCAGAGGTTGTAGACTGAGGTGCAGCAGGACTGTTACAGAGAGCAGAGGTTGGAGACTGTGGGGAAGAAGGACGATTGCAGAGATCAGAGTTTGGTAACTGAGGTTAAGAAGGATTGTTACAGGGAACAGAAGTTTGAGCCTGGGGTGCAGAAGGACTGTTGCAGAGAGCAGAGTTTGGAGACTGGGGTTTACAAGCACTGTTGCCAAGAGCAGAGATTGGAGACTGGAGTGCAGAAGGACTGTTACAGAGAGCAGAGTTTGGAGACAGGGTTGCAGAAGGATCTTACAGAGAGCAGAGTTTTAAGACTGAGGTGCAACGGGACTATTACAGAGAGCAGTGTTTGAAGACTGGGGTGCAGAAAGATTGTTGCAGATCACAGAGTTTTCAGACTGAGTTTCAGTAGGACTGTTGCAGAGAGCAGAGGTTGGAGACAGGGGTGAAGAAGGACTGTTGCATAGAGCAGATGTTGGATACTGGGGGGAGAAGGATCATTGCAGAGAGCAGAGGTTGGAGACTGGGGTGAAGAAGGTCTGTTGCAGAGAGCAGATGTTGAAGACTGGTTTGCAGAAGGATCTTTGAAGACAGCAGATGTTTGAGACTGGTGTGCAGAAGGAGTGTTACAGAGAGTAGACTTTCGAGACTGAGGTTCAGAAGGATCGATGCAGAGAGCTGAGTTTGGAGACTGAGGTGCAAAAGGACTGTTGCAGAGAGCAGAAGTTGGAGACTGAGGTGCAAAAGGACTTGTTACAGAGAGTAGGTGGGAGATTTTGGTGCAAAAGGCCTGTTACAGATAGCAGTGGTTGGAGACTGTGTTTCAGAAGGATCGTTGTAGAGATCAAAATTTTGAGACTGGGGTGCAGAAGGATTGTTATAAAGAACAGAGGTTGGAGACCTGGGTGCAGAAGGCCTGTTACGGGCAGCAGAGTTTTGACAAGGGGTTCAAAAGTACATTTACAAAGAGTAGTTTTTGGAGACTGAGGTGCAGAAGTACCATTGCAGAGAGCAGAGGTTGAAGACTGAGGTGCAGAAAAACTGTTACACAGAGCAGATGTTAGAGACTGGGTTGCAGAGGGACTGTTGCAGAGAGCACAGGCTGGGCACTTGGGTGTATAAGGACTGCAGCAGAGAGCACAGGTTAACATTGGGGTGCAGCAGGACTGTTGCAGAGAGCAGAGGTTGGAGATTGGGTTACATTAGGACTGTTACAGAGGCAGAGGTTGGAGATTTGGTGCAGAAGGACTGTTGCAGAAAGGAGATGTTGGATATTTGGGTGCAGAACGACTGTTGCAGAGAGCATAGTTTGCAGACTGAGGTGCAGAAAGACTCTTACAGAAAGCAGATGTTGGAAATTGTGGTGCAGATGGAGTGATACAGTAAGCAGAGTTAGGAGACTGGGGTTCGGACGGAGTGTTGCAGAGAGCAGAGTTTGTAGACTGAAGTGAAGAAGCACTATTACAGAGAGCAGAGGATGGAGAATGGGGTGCAAAAGACCTGTTACAGAGAGCAGAGGTTGGAGACTGGGGTGCAGAAGGACTGTTACAGAGAGCAGAGTTTTGAGACTGGGGTGCAGTACGATCCTTGCAGAGAACAAAGTTTTCAGACTGAGGTGCAGAAGGTCTGTTGCAGAGAGCAGAGATTTTAGACTGAGGTGTAGAAGGAGTGTTACAGAGAGAAGAGATTGGAGACTTGGGTGCAGAAGGACCGTTACATAGAGCAGATTTTTTAGAGTGCACTACAGGAGGACTGTTACAGAGAGCAGAGTTTGGAGACTGGGGTGCAGAATGACCTTTGCAGAGAGCAGATGTTGGAGACTGTGGTGGAGAAGGACTGTTACAGAGAGCAGACGTTGGAGAGTGAGGTGCAGAAGGATTGTTACAGAGAGCAGAGGTTGGAGACTGGGGTGCAGAAGTACCATTACAGAGAGCAAAGGTTGGAGACTGAGGTACAGAAAGACTTTTAAAGAAAGCAAAGTTTGGATACTGGGGTGCAGAAGAACTGCTACAAAGAGCAGAGTTTGGAGACTGGGATGAAAATTGATCTTTCAGAGAGCAGAGTCTTGAGACTGGGGTGCAGAAGGACTGTTGCAGAGAGCAGAATTTAGAGTCTGAGGTACAGAAGGATCATTGCAGAGAAAAGAGGTTGGAGATTGAGGTGCAGAAAGACTGTTACAGAAAGCAGATGCTGGCAATTGGGGAGCAGAAGGAAAGTTACAAAGAGAAGAGTTTGGAGACTGCAATACAAAAAGACTGTTACAGAAAGCAGAGGTTGGAGACTGGGTAGAAGAAGGATCCTTTCAGAGAGCAGATGTTGTAGACTAGGGTGCAAAAGGACTGTTACAGAGAGCAGAGGTTGGAGACTGAGTTGCAGATGGATCGTTACAGAGAGCAGAGGTTGGAGACTGGGGTGCGGAAGGACCATAAGTGAGAGCAGAGGTTGGAGACTGAGGTGTAGAAAAACATTTACAGAGAGCAGAGGTTGGAGACTGGTGTGTAGAAATATTCTTACAGAGAGAAGAGGATGGAGACTGGGGTGCAGAAGGAAGGATAAAGACAGCAGAGTTTGAAGATTGGGGTGCAGAAGAACTGTATAGACAGCAGAGGTTGGAGACTGCGGTGCAGAAGGATTGTTACAGAGAGCAGAGGTTGGAGACTCGGGTGCAGAAGGACTGTTACAGAGAGCCGAGGTTCGAGACTGTGGTGCAGAAGAATTTTTACAGAGAGCAGAGGTTGGAGACTGGGGTGTAGAAGGCCTGTTACAGAGAGCAGAGGTTGGTGACTGAGGTGCAGAAAAATTTGTACAGAGAGGAGAGTTTGGCGACTGAGGTGCAGAAGGACTGTTACAGAGAGCAGAGGTTGGGAACTGGGGTACAGAAGGATTGTTGCAGAGAGCAGACGTTGGAACCTGAGGTGCAGAAGGATCATTGCAGAGATCAGAGTTTAAAGACTGAGGTCAGGAACAAAGTTACAGAAAGCACATTTTGGAGACGGGATCAGAGAAAATGTAGCAGAGAGCAGAGGTTGAAACTGGGGTGCAGAAGGACTATTGCACAGAACAAATTTGGAGACGGAGGTGCAGAAGAACTGATTCAGAGAGCAGAGGTTGGAGACTGAGGTCCAGAAGGATTGTTACACAGAACAGAGTTTGGAGATTGGGGTGCAGAATAACTGTTACCGAGAGCAGAAGTTGGAGAATGGGGTGAGAAGGACTGTTGCAGAGAGCAGAGTTTGGAGAATGAGGTGCAGAAGGACTGTTACAGAGAGCAGAGGTTGAAAACTTGGGTGCAAAAGGACCGTTGCAGAGAGCAGAGCTTGGAGCTTGGAAAGAAGTAGGATCGTTGCAGAGAGCAGATGTTGGAGACTGGGGTGCAGAAGAACTGTTACAGAGAGCAGAGGTTGGAGACTGAGGTGCAGAAGGATCGTTTCAGAGAGTTGAGGTTAGAGACTGGGGTGCAGAAGGACCGTTACAGATTGCAGAGTTTGGATACTGAGGTGCAATAGGACTTTTACAGAGAGGAGTGGTTGGACACTGGAGTGTCAAAGGATTCTTACAGAGAGCAGAGGATGGAGACTGGGTTGCAGAACTAGTGTTAAAGAGAGCAGAGTTTGGAGATTGTGGTTCAGAAGAACTGTTACAGAGAGCAGAGGCTGGAGATTGTGGTGCGGAAGGATCATTGCAGAGAGCAGAGGTTGGAGACTGAGGTACAGAAGGATTTCACAGAGAACAGATTTTGGACACCGATGTGCATAAGAACTGTTACAGAGAGCAGAGCTTGGAGTATGGGGTGCAGAAGGACTGTTGCAGAGAGCAGAGTTTGGAGACTGGTTGCAGAAAGATTGTTACAGAGAGCAGAAGTTGGAGACTCAGGTGCAGAAGGATCGCTACAGAGAGCAGAGTTTGGAGACCAGGGTGCAGTAGGATAGTTACAGAAAGCATAGGTTGGAGACTGGGGTGCAGAAGAAATGTTGCAGAGAGCAGAGGTTGGAGACTGTGATGCAGAAAGACTTTAGCAGAGAGCAGAGGTTGGAGACTGGGGTGTAGAAGGACTGTTGCAGAGAGCAGACTTTGGAGACTGGGATGCAGAATGATCCTTGCAGAGAGCAGCGGTTGGAGACTGGGGAGCAGAAGGTCCGTTGCAGAGTGATTAGGTTGGAGACTGAGGTGCAGAAGGACTGCTACAGAGAACAGACTTTGGAGACTGGGTTGCAGAAGACCTGTTACAGAGACCAGATGTTGGAGACTTGGGTGTAGAAGGATTGTTACAGAGAGCACAGTTTAGAGACTGGGGTGTAGAAGGACCGATGTAGAGAGCAGAGGTTTCAAATTGAGGCTTAGAAGGACTGTTACAGAGAGGAGAGGTTGGAGTCTGAGGTGCAAAAGGACTTTTATAGAAAACAGAGGTTGGCAATTGGGGTGCAGATGGACCGTTAAAAAAGAGAAGAGGTTGGAGACTGCGATACAAAAGGACTTTTACAGTGAGCAGAGTTTGAAGACTGGGTAGTAGAAGGATTGTTTCAGAGAGAAGATGTTGGAGACTGGGGTGCAGAAAGACTGTTACAGAGAGCAGTGGTTGGAGACTGAGTTGCAGAAGGACAGTTACTGAGAGGTCAGGTTGGAGACTGGGGTGCAGAAGAAATGTGCAGAGAGCAGAGTTTGGAGACTTGGGTGCATAAGGACTGATGCGGAGAGAAGAGTTTGGAGACTGTGGTGCAGAAGGACTGATACAGAGAGCAGAGGTTAAATACTGGGGTGCAGAAGGATGGTATCAGAGAGCAGAGGTTGGAAACTATGGTGCAGAAGAATCATTACACAGAGCAGAGTTTGGTTCCTGGGGTGTAAAAAGACTGCTGCAGAGACCAGAGGTTGGAGACTGAGGTGCAAAAAAACTGATACAGAGAGCAGAGGTTGGAGACTGGGGTGCAGAAGAACTGATACACAAAGCAGAGGTTGGAGACTGTGGTTCAGTAGGATCGTTACAGGGAGCAGAGTTTGGAGACTGAGGTGCAGAAGAACTGTTACAGAGAGCAGATTTTGGAAACTGGGATGTAGAAGGACTGTTACAGAGAGCAGATGTTGGAGCCTGGGGAGAAGAAGGATCATTGCAGAGAGAAGATGTTGGAGACTGGGCTGCAGAAGGACTATTAAAGATAGCAGAGTTTGGAGACTGAGGTGCAGAAAGATCATTTCTGAGTGCAGAGGTTTGAGACTGGGGTGCAGAAGGACTGTTACAGATTGCAGAACTCGGAGACTGAGGTGCAGATTGACTTTTACAGAGAGGAGAGGTTGGAGACTGGGGTGCAAAAGGATTCTTACAGAGAGCAGAGAATAGAGACTGGGGTGCAGAAGGATCGTTGCAGAGAGCAGAGGTTGGAGAATGAGGTTCAGAAGGATCGCTACAGAGAGTAGAGTTTGGAGACTGGGTTGCAGCAGGACAGTTACAGAGAGCACAGGTTGGAGACTTGGGTGCAGAAGAAATGTTGCAGAGATCAGAGGTTGGAAACTGGGGTCCAGAAGTACTGTAGCAGAGAGCAGAGGTTGTAGACTGGGGTGCAGAAGGACTGTTTCAGAGAGCAGTTGTTGTAAACTGGGAAGCAGAAGGATCATTGCAGAAAGCAGAGGTTGGAGACTGCGGTTTAGAAGGACTGTTGCAGAGAGCAGAGGTTGAAGACTGAGTTCAGAAGAATCATTGCAGAGAGAAGAGGATGGAGACTGGGGAGCAAAAGGCCTGTTACAGAGAGCAGAGTCTGGAGACTGGGGTGCAGAAAGATTGTTACAGATATCACAGTTCTGAGACTAGGGTGCAGAAGGATTGTTGCAGACAGGAGAGGTTTCAGACTGAGGCTTAGAAGGACTGTTACAGAGAGCAGAGTTTGAAATCTGAGGTGCAGAAAAACTGTTACAGAAAGCAGAGGTTGGCAATTGGGGTGCAAAAGGAAAGTTATAGAGAGTAAGGTATGCAGACCTTGGTGCAGAAGGATTGTTGTAGAGAGCAGATGTTGGAGACTAGGGTGCAGAAGGACCATTACAGAGAGCAAAGGTTGGAGACTGAGGTGTAGAAGGATCGCTACAGAGAGCAGAGTTTAGAGACCGGGGTGCAGTAAGATAGTTACAGAGAACAGTTTGGAGACTGGGGTGCAGAAGAAATGTTGAAGAGAGCAGAGGTTAGAGACTGGGGTGCAGAAAAACTGTAGCAGAGAGCAGAGGTTGGAGACTGGTGTGTAGAAGGACTTATGCACAGAGCAGAGTTTTGAGACTGGGGTGCAGAAGGACTGTTGAGGAGAGCAGAGTTTGGAGACTGAGGTGCAGAAGGGCTGTTACAGAGAGCAGAGGTTTTATACTTGGGTGCAGAATTACTGAAACGGAAAGTAGAGTTTGGAGACTGGGGTGCAGAATGACTGTTACCGACAGCAGAGTTTGTAGTTTGAGGTACAGAAAAACTGCTACAGAGAACAGAGGTTGGATACTTGGGTGCAGAAGGGCAGTTGCAGAGAGATGAGTTTAGAGACTGAGGTGCAGAATGACTGTTACAGAGAGCAAAGTTTGGAGAACGGGGTGCAGAAGGATCTTACAGAGAGCAGAGGGTGGAGACTGGGATGCAGAAGGACTGTTGCAGAGAGCATAGGTTGAAGACTGAGGTGCAGATGAATCGTTGCAGAAAGAAGAGATTGGAGACTGGGGTGCAGAACGCCTGTTAAGGAGAGCAGACTTTGGAGACTGAGTTGCAGAAGACCTGTTACAGAGAGCAGACGTTTGAGACTGGGGTGCAGAAGGATTGTTACAGAAAGCACAGTTTGGAGATTGGGGTTTAGAAGGATTGTTGCAGAGAGCTGAGGTTTCAGACTGAGGCTTAGAAGGACTGTTACAGAGAGCAGAGGTTGGAGTTTGAGGTGCAGAAGGACCTTTTCAGAAAACAGAGGTTGGCAATTGGGGTTCAGAAGTACCATTATAGAGAGAAGAGGTTGGAGACTACGGTGCAGAAGGACTGTTACAGAGAGCAAAGTTTGGAGACTGGGGTGCAGAAGGACTGTTACAGAGAGCAGACATGGGAGAGAGAGTAGCAATAGGATTGTTACAGAGAGCAGAGATTGGAGACTGGGGTGCAGAAGGACCATTAGAGAGAGCAAAGAATGGAGACTGAGGTGCAGAAGGACTTTTACAGAGAGCAGAGGTTTTAGACTGAGGTGCAGAAGGATCGTTGCAGAGAGAAGAGTTTGGAGACTGGGGTGCAGAACGAGTGTTACAGAGAGCAGAGTTTGGAGATTGGGGTGCAGAAAAACTGTTAGTGAGAGCAGAGGTTGGAGACAGGGGTGCAGAAGGAGTGTTTCAGAGAGCAGAGTTTGGAGACTGAGGTGCAGAAAGACTGTTACATAGAGTTGATTTTGGAAATTGAGATGTAGAAGGACGATTGAAGAGAGCAGAGGTTGGAGCCTGGAAAGAAGAAGGATCATTGCAGAGAGCAGATGTTGGAGACTTGGTGCAGAAGGACTATTAAAGAGAGCAGAGTTTGGAGACTGAGGTGCAGAAAGATCATTTCTAAGTGCAGATGTTTGAGACTGGGGTGCAGTAGGACTTTTACAGATTGCAGAACTTGGAGAATTTGGTGCAGAAAGACTTTTACAGAGAGGTGAGATTGGAGACTTGGGTGCAAAAGGATTCTTACAGAGAGCAGAGAATGGAGACTGGGGTGCAGAAGGATCGTTGTAGAGAGCAGAGGTTGGAGAATGAGGTGAAGAAGAATCGCTACAGAGAGCAGAGTTTGGAGACTACGGTGCAGCAGGACAGTTACAGAGAGCACAGGTTGGAGACTAGGGTGCAAAAGAAATGTTGCAGAGAGCAGAGGTTGGAGACTGGGGTGCAGAAGTACTGTAGCAGAGAAAAGAGTTTGGAGACTGGGGTGCAGAAGGACTCTTGCAGAGAGCAGTTGTTGGAGACTGAAATGCAGAAAGATCATTGCAGAGAGAAGAGGTTGGAGACTGCGGTTTAGAAGGACTGTTGCAGAAAACAGAGGTTGGAGACTGAGGTGCAGAAGGATCATTGCAGAGCTAAGAGGTTGGAGACTGGGGTGTAGAAGACCTGTTACAGAGATCAGAGGTTGGAGACTTGGGTGCAAAAGTTTTGTTACAGATAGCACAGTTTGGAGACTGGGGTTTAGAACAATTGTTGCAGACAGCAGAGGTTTCAGACTGAGGCTTAGAAGGACTGTTACAGAGAGCAGAGGTTGGAATCTGAGGTGCAGAAGGACTGTTACAGAAAGCAGAGGTTGTCAATTGTGGTGAAGAAGGACAGTTATAGAGAGAAGAGGTTGGAGACTGGGGTACAGAAGGACTGTTAGAAAGAGCAGATTTTGGAGACTTTGGTGCAGAAGGACCGTTGTAGAGAGCAGATGTTGGAGACTAGGGTGCAGAAGGACTGTTACAGAGAGCAGACGTTAGAGACTGAGGTGCAGAAGGATTGTTACAGTGAGCAGAGGTTCGAGATTGGGATGCAGAAAGCCTGTTACAGAGAGCAGAGTTTGAAGACTGAGGTTCAGAAGGACTGTTAAAGAGAGTAGAGGTTGGAGACTGAGGTGCAGAAGAATTGGTACAGAGAGGAGAGTTTGGAGTCTGAAGTGTTGAAGGACTGTTACAGAGAGCAGAGGTTGGAAACTGGGGTGCAGTTGGATCGTTGCAGAGAGCTGAGGTTGGAAACTGAGGTGCAGAAGGATCGTTGCAGAGAGCAGAGGTTGGAGACTCAGGTGCAGAAGGATCATTACAGAGAGCAGAGGTTGGAGACTGGAGTTAGAAACACAGTTACAGAGAGCACAGTTTGTAGACTTCGGTGAAGAAGAAATGTTGCAGTGAGCAGAGATTGGAGACTGTGGTACAGAAGTACTGTTACAAAGAGAAGAGGGTGGAGACTGAGGTGCAGAAGGAATGTCACCTACAGCAGAGTTTAGAAACTGGGGTGCAGAAGGATGTTACAGAGAGCAGAGGCTGGAGACTGGGGTCAGAAGGACTGTTGCAGAAAACAGACGTTGGAGACTGGGGTGCAGAAGGATCGTTCCTGAGAGCAGAGGTTGGAGACTGAGGTGCAGAAGGAACGCTACAGAGAACAGAGGTTGGAGACCGGGGTGCAGTAGGATAGTTACAGAGAGCACAGTTTAAAGACTGGGGTGCAGAAGAGATGTTGCAGAGAGCAGAGGTTGGAGACTGGGGTGCAGAAAGACTGTAGCAGAGAGCAGAAGTTTGAGACTGGTGTGTAGAAGGACTCTTGCAGAGAGCAGACATTGGAGAGTGGGATGCAGAAGGATTGTTGCAGAGAGCAGATGTTGGAGACTGGTGTGTAGTAGAATTTTTGCAGAGAGCAGAGTTTGGATACTGGGTTGCAGAAGGACTGTTGCAGAGAGAAGAGAATGGAGACTGAGGTGCAGAAGGACTTTTACAGAGAGCAGAGGTTTTAGACTGGGGTGCAGAATAACTGATAAGGAAAGTAGAGTTTGGAGACTCAGGTGCAGAAGGACTGTTACAGATAGCAGAGTTTGTAGCCTGGTGTGCAGAAGGACTGCAGCAGAGAACAGATGTTGGATACTCGGGTGCAGAAGGGTTATTGAAGAGAGATGAGGTTGGAGACTGAGGTACAGATTGACTGTTACAGAGGGCAAAGTTTGGAAAATGGGGTGCAGAAGGATCTTAAAGAGAGTAGAGGTTGGAGACTGGGGTGCAGAAGGACTGCTGCAGAGAGCAGAGGTTGCAGACTGAGGTGCAGAAGAATCATTGCAGAGAGAAGAGGTTGGAGACTAGGGTGCAGAAGGCCTGCTACAGAGAGCATAGTTTGAAGACTGG